>NC_039364.1:181650854-181654207 GCF_003573695.1 Papaver somniferum | reverse complement strand
AAAAAAAAAAAAAAAAAAAAAAAAAAAAAAAAAGAGAATTATTTTTTATTTTTTTTAAGAGACTTTCCTTTTTTTTGTAATTATTATTATTATTATTATTATTATTTTTTTTCTTTTCTTTGGACTGGACAATCGGGACATTATTTTTATTTATTTTTTTAAACCCTACGGAAGGTTACCCTTAAATACAAACTGTTTGCAGGGAAGGACGACGATTACTATATCGTCTCGGCCCCTCGGGTTCGTACACGGCATAGGAGTCGTGGCCTGAGTCGACGACAACGGTTCATCGCCCGTCTGGTACGGGAGGTAAGTCCAATCGAAACACCCGCGAATCTCCTGCAAGCGGGTTACTGTCTGCCTTAAGGTGATAATTGTTTGAGGACGAACCGGACTGTTTTTAAATTCCTAGTAAAGGGCAAGGCCTGGCCAATACAAGATAAGGGTTCGGATTTCATCACCGCTCCCTTCTTGCCCGCCTTAGAAAGACGAAACCTAACGCGAACCCAAGCTTTAAAATTTGGAATAGAACGAGACCGATACGGTAACGAGCTTAATAGGAAACTCGTTCGAAAAATATTGGTTCCTCTTTAAGCACACTTCAAAGTTCATGATGGTTTCTGTGAGTTGAATGCGTGACTGCGCTGCCTTCTAATGCGGTGAGGCCTTGGGTATCAAAGCTCTACTAAGCTTCCCTCGCCTCGATTCAACTTACATTAGCTCGGATTGATTCCAGAGGGGTGTGCTCAAATTGTAACGAATTCCTTTTCGAAGGAATAGAAGTTGGTCTAGAAAACAATCTAAGTGAAGCCATCATGCTTTTTGTTTGCTAGAAATCTTTAGGTTTGCTTTGGTGGAGTCGAGTCGGCCTTGTTTGTGGTTATGTAGAATTCCCTTGCATTTAAGAATGTCGAGCTGGTATGATAGAAGCCAATACAATGAATATCGACCTGAATTTGAATATGGACATCATCCTTTTTATGACCATGTTGGGAATAGTGGTTGGGAACGCCATCCTTTGGAAGGATATGGGTCATACCCTGGTGAGCCCAATTACTATCCACACATGCATCAGTCTTACGATCAAGAATATTATAGTACGAGTTCTTCGTCTCTAGAGGATACAATCAAACTATTGAAAAGTAGTCCTTTTTATGATCCCTCTGTTCCTATTCCTCCTTTAGAAGAGTCCCTCAGGAAGTTAGCTGAGTCGACGCGTAATTTAGCTGAGATGAATAGTATAATTATAGACGAAATAACTACAATGATGAGTGAACCTTCTTTAGAAGACCACCTCAAGCGGATAGCTGAGACGAACGAAAGAATTGCTCGAAATTACTTGAATTGCCAATATAGTGTATCCAATAATACCCTTGATGTAAATAGTGAATATTTTCCTAATTTAGAGGACGAGGTTAGAATAAAACACACTGCTTATTTAGATAAGGTTCAATCATCTTCGTACTATGATGATGAGGATAGCAGTAATGAAGAATCTGAAATATGTAGGCATAGTGATCAGGAGTCTAGTAATCCAATTGAGTTGTATAGTGATTATATTATTTCTAGTTCAAATCCAAATAATTTTTATGATTATTCACCTATTCAAAAGTACGAGGATTTGATTAGGGATACCACCGTTTTAGATGATGTAGTTTTTCCTTTCGATTACGAAGCCGGTAGTGGTTTAGAGGAACGGGTTTATTCTGAAAATACTGTTTTAGAGTCTAGCGACTTAGAAACAATAATCTTAAATGAAGAACATAGACCCGTAGAGATGAGTAAAGATGCACTACCTGATAAAAACTTAGAAGAATCAATTGACCACTTCCAAGAATCTGATGATCTAGAAATTAGGGAGATTATGACTAGTCTATCTAGAGACACTGAAAACTCTAAGTTTGGGGGTGATTATCACCTTCCTAGTGCTTTACCTTTAACTCTTAGAAAGTCCCCTCACATAGGACTTGATATCCATGCCTCAACCATCTTACAAGATTATCTTCATACTAGGTTTCCCGAACCTAATGATGTCCTGAAAAAAGTCCAGTCGTTAGAAACCCATCCTCTGGTTGATGTGGTTTGCCCAGGCTATGATACCCAGATTGACTTTGTTTTCCCACCAAATAGTTTTCTTCCAATTGTGGGAACGTATGGATTTCCAATGTGTCACTTATTAAGTTCTGAGACTAAGTCTAAGTACTTTAGGAAATTAGAATCGACACATTTGCTTCAGAATGACCTCTACTCTGACTGTGGTCAACTATGTAAGTCATACCTAATTGACTTGGAGGATCCTAAATTATTTAGGTTATTTTGTGATTCCAGGTTCTTATCTGAGTTTTTCCAGACTCTAGGACCTAATAATTTGGATCCTACCTATGAGGAAACGCATCCGAGGAAAATAGTCTATTTAGACCCCTTCATAGAACCTGAACCTGAACCGCAATTAGCGATAGTTATCCAGAAACTATGTAAGGGCATGCTAGTCTTGTATATTTTCTTGGTTCACTGCAGTTTCCTTTTGTCAGCTCTTTTTGGTTTTAAAGACCCACAGTTATTCCGGCTACTGTTATACTGTTCGAGTTGACTAATCCTTGCTTAGTCTGGCTGAAGACTTTAAACTTAGCACTTCTTGGGAGGTAACCCAATATTCATGCGACACGGTAATATATTTCCTTATCTCTTTTGCTTCAAGTGGTAACAGTTTCTCCTTGTTCATGCTTTTAATTTCATCTTTAGAACATTGAGGACAATGTTAGATTTAAGTTTGGGGGTATGGGAGAAACATTTTAGTCGCATTTTTGAAACTTCTAGCGTCACATAGTACCCGGTTAGCTAAGTTTACATACTGTTTCTCACCGAAAAGATAGAAATTGGAATGCTAGAGATAACAACTTATTGAGACATTAGAGAAAAATACATTGAGATCCTTGAAATTCAGGAGAGAACTTGTTCCTTTTAGAGGGTAACCATGATGGACCTAACCATACATGATGGAAAGTCAAGTAGGTCAGAAGGAAATGCCAGAAAGACAAAGCAACCTCACAATGTAGTCTTAGTTACTGGATTACGACTCTCTCTCAGTAGAAACTTATCATCATCAACAAGCGGAGTGACATCAAAATTTATGAAAAAGTTGAAGACGTTTAAGGTTTAGAAGCAACAATAGAAAAGAATAATTCAAAAATCAAAGTTGAAGTTATAAGAGCAAATGATATAAGTTGTTAGAATCCATGATACCAAGACATCACAAGTTGCGAAGATCCAAGTTATGAAAGTCCTTCTCTCATGGCCATGTAAATTGTTATCTTGTAATTTTTGTTTTCAAAAAAAAAAAAAAATGAAAAAAA
>NC_039364.1:181625407-181650651 GCF_003573695.1 Papaver somniferum | reverse complement strand
AAAAAAAAAATGACAAATGAAAAAAAAAAAAAATCATCGTTACGTTTTGTTCAATAAGGCCAAAGGGAAGTAGAAATTTATAAGTCAAGGAAGAAATCGAAGAGAAGAGTTAATTGTCAAGGTTTTATGAGGTTCGAGAGTTTATCATCAACAATTGAAGACCGAAGAAGGCGTTGTTTCTACTGAGCACTATTAGAGAGTCGAAGAGAGATGCATATTGGTTGCTTTGTTAGTCTGCTTTCAATCTGGCACAAGATCTTTCTAGCACTTGTTTAACTCATCACACGTAATTAGTCCAGCTGTGTAGCAGATGTCCCTCTCATTTTTATCTCTCTCCTAATCTTATCCAGCTGTAAAGCAGCGGACGCATCTTACAATGTTTATCTAGCTGTGTAGCGGATATCTCTTTATCTAGCAGTCGTGTGGATGTGTCTCCCCTTTTCTTCAGTTAGCTTTAGAGCTGACACCCTTAATTTCTCTGGCATTCTAGTGACTTGGAGATAGGTTGAGAATATGTATGTCCTCATAGCTCTTTGGATACTTGTGACCAATTAGAAGTCATGGTTTTTGTGGGACACCTCTGTTAAACCCACCCGAGATTAACTCGGTTTTGTTTTTTTAGTTTTGCTCGAGGACTAGCAAATAATAAGTTTGGGGGTATTTGATAGACGCATTTATGTGTCTATTTTGTTCTCAATATTCTGTATTGTTAGACTCAATTAAGTACTTATTGTGTTATTTTGTGTTTTTGTAGATGTTTTTAGAGAAATAAGCCCTTGCGGTGAAATGGGCTCAAAAAGTGGTGTTTTACACCCCGGAGAAAATTACTAAAGGCATCCCAGAAATACACCGGAAACGCCTCAGAAATGTGCTTGAGGAACCCAGAAAAATTACTATTTCCACCACAATTGCTATTCGCACCCCGGCTCTGGTTAAGGGGCACCCTTCTTCTCAAATTCAAAAATAAATTTTGGCGGGAAATTTTCTTTATACACTGGTAGATTTTCCAATCGATTTTTGAAGGTGTTATAAGGAGATTAAATCGCTGAAACTTAATGGGTATATGTGATATGGATATAAGAAGATATTGTGGTGGTTGGGATCGATCAAATTTGGCCAGATAATCGATTCTCGATTAAAGCAGGAAAGAAGAGATATCGGTTAAACTTGGAAAGAAAATTACGTAAAGATGCTGCATGGGTTGTGGAAGTTAAGTGCAGATATTCTCCTAGGTTGCATATCAACAGATTTTGGAAATTATCAAGATAATTAACGCATGCAGAGAAAGAAAATAAGAAATTATTCCCAAGAATAATTTTCCTTTACTGTGAAAATTTTGAGGAATTAATGGCGAGATTTGATGCGCATGGAATGTATAAATAGGAGATACATGAGTCCTAGAAGGGTTGTCGAGAGTTTGGGGAAGCTTTGGAGGCTACAGAGTGAAGAAAAATCGAGTTGCAGAGCCACCATTTCTGCTGCTGCAACTCAAGAACACGAAGAACATTAGACAATCAGAGGCAGTCGTTCATACTACAGTAACAACGACTGTCACCTTGGGTCGTAGTATTCTGTATACTACAACACTTTTCATTTATCGTTCTTTGTAACGGTGTTTGCAACAATTATAAACGTTGCAGACACCCGATTTTCATTATTATCTCCATTTCATCATTTGTACACCTCTTTTGAGCAATGAAAAATTCCTTTGAGCGTGTTTCCAATATGCGGAGCTAGAACCCATCACTGGGACGACGGAGGAGGCCGAGGGTAATTTTGTTAATTCTTTTTAAGACTTTTGCATTAAAAATTAATTGAAATATGATTTAATTAAATTGGTTGTTATTTGATTAGATGGGTCATGCTTAGCTTATGTGATTTGATGTTCCATGCTTAACATTTACAATCAATGTTTTGAGAATCTACTTTAGCAAAATAAGAGTCCATATAATTTATGTTTTGAGCGATTATTGTTGAGAATAAATCATTGAGCCCTATGTTATGAAGATTGGACGAATCATTAGTCCCAGTACCTCTCTACCAATTTGTCAATATTTTTGTATATAATTTTTATAAATCTAAAAATCCTTCACCTTCACAAGTACGAGAGTTTGAACCTCATTACTACAACCCCACGAAAAAACATTAACTACACCTCCATACACAATATAAATATATAAGGGGACAGGAAGTCACCTTGTCTTATACCTCTGGAAGGGTAAAAAACCTCTCCAGGTGAACCATTTATAAGGACAAAATAAGAAACTGTACTAATACATTGAAGAATTAACTGACACCAATCATCGCTTCTCAAAAACAACAATAATAAAGGACCATTCTAATCTATCGAAAGCTTTTGATAAATCAAGATTAATAGCTATATATATCCATTCTTAGCTCTCTTTTTCTTTTCTTTCTTAAAATAATGCAAGATTTCATGACTTATAATGATACTATCTTGAATTTGCCTATTTGAAATAAAAGCCGATTGAAAGGGGGATATGAGAGAAACTAGCAAAGGCTTGAGCCGATTTGTTAAAAAATTTGATATGATTTTGTAAATTGTGTTTGCCAAACTAATAGGGGGAAAATCATGCGGAGAAGACGGATTATTTACTTTAGGGATAAGAGCTATGAAGGAATAATTAAGTTGTTTCAGCAAGAACTTAGTTTTAAAAAAGTTATGAATATACTCAATTACCTGACCAGAAACGATGTCCCAATTATCTCTGAAAAACCTGCCGGAAAACAGTCCAGCCCTGGAGAATTCCACGGTTCCATTACCTTGACAGTAGAATAAATTTCATCCTCAGTGGGAATGGCCACCAGAGAGAGATTTATTTCATCAGTGATAATAGGATGAATATCTTTCAAAACATCATGTATATCAGCATCACAAGGTTTTGAAGAAGAGAAAACTTTTTTAAAATGGGACTCAAACAGAGAAACAACTTGCTCCCTGCAATCTAGCCAATTCCCTTGATCATCCCTAACAGTATGAATGGTGTTGTACATGTTTCTAAGTTTAACAGTATTATGAAAGAACTGAGTATTTTTATCATATTATGTAAAGTAGTTGATCCTAGCTTTTTGTTTATAGAAAGAATTTTCAATCTCATACCAATAATCTAACTGCTGTGAGTAATTCAAAATGAAAATACCTATGGAAGGAGAATAAGGCAAAGACTGAAGCTTTTCAATCTCTGAGTTCAATTTATGAATAGTGTTCTTAATATGACCAAACGAATTTACATTCCAAAAACAGAGATCTTGTTTAACATTCTTGAGCTTACTAGCAACAGTAAAGCTTGGAGAACCCTTAACCCGTTTAGACCAAGACTTAGCAAGCACATTTTTGAAGTCAGGACTTAATTGCCAACATTTGAAAAAAATTATACGGAATATAAATCTTATGTTCTTGGTTAAAGGATTTGAACAAAACAGGGTTATGATCTGAATACACTCTACCTAGATTAGTGACTCGAGTTTGAGGCAAAACTGACACCCACTTATCATTCATAAAACCTCTATCCAACTTTTCAAAAGTGAGTTCCGCAGGATTTTTAAATCTTCTATTGCACCACGTAAAAGGATTGCCAAAAGAAAAAACCTCATTTAATCTCAGTTCTACCATTTTAGATCTAATAAAGTCCGGAACTAAGGAATTTTCAGCTATACCACCCTGTTTTTCAGAATCATGCATGATAAAATTAAAGTCACCTAACAATAACCACGGTCTGTTGGCATCTGTATTGATATTACTCAAAACATTCCATTGGTTTCTCAAAATAATAATTTTGTTAAAATATAAATATAGAGTTGGTAGATAGTGACAAAACAAACATAAATTTAGGAGACATTATATAGTGGTTTTTATATAGACATAGAGGCAAACCTTTATGTAGATCTTTTTATCTATCTAGAAGACAAAACAAACATGTTGTTAGGGTGATCCATGGGGACCATCTGACCAGCATCATGAATCTGTGCAACATATACATGTTTTTGTTATGTCTCAGCCATTTATCAAATTCAATTTAGCTAGTCAGGTCACCCAAATTGAAGCACTGATGAGCCAGAGTGAGAGAGAGACCTTGAGGAAACTGAGAGGACCACTTCTTATCAATTGTTCTTTTTCAACACAATCCACCACAAATAGAACAATACAAGAACCAACAAATTTCTACTGACCGGACCATTTCATGGCATGCACCCACCTTGAGTTCCCTGCCCCATACAAACCAGTATGAAAACAGGTCTTCAGATTTCTTATTTATTATGAAAAGATAAACAAATTTATTTGGATGTTGATCAATTATAACTATTAAGAGGTAGCTGTTGTTAGAGCATTGTTCGGTCGAACTCGCAAGCGTTGCTATCTCAATCTTGTTTGTCAAGTTTAGTTGATCAAAACTATAGTCTTGATTTCTAGTCTACCTATAGGAGTTTCGGATTATGATATATTGTATAGTTGAGCATTAGACTTCACGGCGCATGCAACTGTAGACGAAGATCTACTGAAGAACTCGGAGGAACTTCATCAACAAAAGGTACGTGGACACTAAAACTTATATATCACTCAGAAGTCTATTCCATTCTTACTTATCTACTATTGAGACAAAAGTCGTATAGTATATAGTCTTTTATATTATACATGAAAATGCGGGGTGAAAAAGCGGGGGTCTAACGACACCACCCAATATTTATCTTAGCAATCTGTATGGAATAACTCCGAAATACTTTGCTAGAGTATCAACTAGACAGTCAGACTCAATCTAGATAAAAGTATCTCAAGGAGTTAATATCTCTCTCTTGATTTGATTTACTCAAGCTAAAATCAATAGCAAGTCTTTATCATATACAAGGAATAACTTGGACGGTACCAAAGACCAATGTCCAAGGATCAATCAATATCAATCAACAACCAAAGGTTGGATTTCCAATTGATGATCACGAACGCACAACCTGTATTATTTCAATTATATAAAATATAATGCGCAAAAGAAATAACACGGACACCAGAAGTTTTGTTAACGAGGAAACCGCAAATGCAGAAAAACCCCGGGACCTAGTCCAGATTGAATACACACTGTATTAAGCCGCTACAGACACTAGCCTACTCCAAGATAACTTTGGACTAGACTATAGTTGAACCCAAATCAGTCTCCCACCGATCCAAGGTACAGTTGTACTCCTACGCCTCTGATCCCAGCAGGATACTGCACACTTGATTCCCTTAGCTGATGTCACCCACAACCAAGAGTTGCTGCAACCCAAAATCGCAGACTTGATAATAAACAAATCTGTCTCACACAGAAAAGTCTATCAAAGGATAAATCTTTCTCCCACAGATAAACCCTAGGTTTTGTTCCGTCTTAAGACATGAAATCAAGGTGAACATGAACCAATTGATAATTCGGTCTTATATTCCCGAAGAACAGCATAGATTAATCAATCACCTCTCTACAATCCTTCCTGACTACACAGGCGGTTTGTCGAGGAATCACAAACAGTGAGACGAAGATGTTTGTGACTTCTTTATGTTGCCTATCGGAGAACTCTCACGATCTCAAGCCAATCAAAGATTGTTCTCGTACGATAGAAGATGCAAGATCAGATCACACAACTACGATAAACGTAGTATCGGTCTGGCTTCACAATCCCAATGAAGTCTTTAAGTCGTTAACCTGGTTTTAGAGAAGAAAACCAAAGGTTAAAGGAGAATCGACTCTAGCGAGCGCACTAGTATCACACAGACGTGTGGGGGTTAGTTTTGCACAATGTTAGATGTCTCCTTTATATAGTCTTCAAATCAGGGTTTTGCCTTAGTTACAAAGCAATCCATATTCACTGTTAGATGAAAACCTGATTTAGATTCAAGTTAATATTTCTCAACCGTTAGATCGAAAACTTAGTTTGTCACACACACTTGGGTAGACGTTTACTGGGTTTGTGAAAACCATGCCCAGACGTGTACGTGTATGTTGGTTCAACATAGTAACCCAAAAGGTTAACCATATGAGCATTTCATATTAACCTTGTTCTTCTTCACCATAACTAGTTCAATTGACTCAAATGAACTAGTTAAAGAGTTGTTCAATTGCTATGAGATCTTATGTAACTACACAAGACACAATTGAAACAAATATGATTCGATTCGATTGAATCGGCTCATGAACATTATAGCCACGGTTTGCATAAAGCATTCCTTAGTAATTTAAGTTTCATGTTCAGAGCACATCTTTAGATCATAACCACTTAAGCTCACAAACAAGTTCGCGGACTTAAGTAAACCGGTTGAGTTTTCCAAACTCAGCAAAATTCTCGGAAATAGAACTTCCGCCAGTTCGCGGACTTAGCATACAAACGAGTTTTGGAAAACCCAGCAGAAATTCTTGGTCAAGAACTTCCGACAGTTCGAAGACTGAGTCTGCGGACTGGATTCGCGGACTTGGCAAGCCAATTCCACAATCCTTCTGATTTCTCTTGATCAACAAAGTTCGAAAACTTCGGTTCAAGGAATACATGGTTATGTAACCTAAACTCTAATTTCAATCATTGAGACATTCTCAGAGGATGCTATGTAGCTGTTATTCACAGACTGATTCACGTCGGAGCAATTCTCAAAGTGATTGAAACTTTTCATGACTTTCGTCACTAGGTGAAGATAAACTTGATGAAAGCGAAACGCTTTACCTACACACGATTTCGAGATAAAAGATAAGCAATGAATGCTCAGCTCGAAATATCAAATGTGTATGATCTAGTCTATATAGCATACGACTTTTGTCTCATAAGAAGTAGGAGATATAAGAGATAGACTTTTGAGTGATAGATAAGTTCAAGTCTCCACATACCTTTTTGTTGATGAAGTTCCACGGTTCCTTGTATAGATCTTCGTCGTTGTATGATGAATCGCCATGAAGTCCTTGAGCTCAACTACACTTTTCTATCCTAGTCCGAGACTTAGCTATGTAGGCTAGAAATCAAGACTTATATTTTTGATCACTAACATTGACAAACATGCTTGAGATAGCAACGCATGCGAGTTTGACCGAGCTACGCTCTAACAATCTCCCCATTTGTCAATTTTAGTGACAAAACTATTAATACATATGGAATACAAAAAAGATAAACTTTGGTGGCTCCTATTCCATAGTCTAATCTTCAACGTTCCTTGAAATATTCGTCCTTCCAAGTACTCCAATGATCCCAAAGGTTGTAAGTTTAGCACCATCGTTGTTGAAGATCCGTTGATATAACAATGAAAGAAATCGAGATTCTCGATCATTATTATACAGTGTCATAGTATTATTATATAACATCAAAGTCCAATTGTATCACGACTTTAACAATAATACTACGGTGATATGTATCACTTCCCCTTAGTCAATACTCCATCTCGATCATGGAAACCACTCCCCCTTACACAATGATCCGAAAACCATATGTATTTGTAGTGTGAACTACAATATTTCTCCCCTTTTTTGTCAATAAAATTGGCAAAGGTACAAGAATGGGATCATAATGAAATTTCCACAAGAGACATTTCACGACCAAAAGAAAAATACATACCAACTTGATTTAGATGCAATCTAATAGCCGAAGCTAACAACATTCATCAAGGAGTTTTAAGATACAAGATAACCCCTATAAAATTCCACAGCCGCACTCCACGCAAGATGTTACCATTAAGCACAAGTTCAAAAGAATTCTCCCCCATTTGATGTCATTCCCGAGAGAACAACAAGAGCGACCTTAATTTCGAAAGAAACAAATATTTTTTGTTGGACACCAAAAACCATAGGAATGATTTTCTGTATCCAAAGCTCAACCAAATTAACCACAAGTAAACCCATGATTAATTCAATTGGAATACACAACTAAATCAAACCAAAAAAGTGATCAATTTAATTGAAAGTGCTGAACATAAGTAAACTCACGGAGATACGACTAAGTCAATCATATGGAGATGACTAACTTAACCGTTCAAATATTCAACATAAGGAAAACCTTACGGAATATATGACTCCATTAACCAAAGAACATGATAGTGTAGCCTTTCATATACTCAACACAAGAACTTGTGAAATATATGAAAACTCAACTAGATTAATTACAAGAGAACCTATAATTAATCTAATTGGAATACAAACAACCACACTAATCACAGAAGTAATTAATTTAATTATTTTGGGATCAACATAAGAGAACTTATGGAACCCCGACTAAGTTCATCATAGAATATGACAACCTTAATCGTACATGTACTCAACATAAGAAAGAAGACTTATGGAGTGCTAACTAAATAACCAAACTAGTTGATTAAAAATTTAGTTTCTAATGCTCGACATATAGCATCTTATGGAACAACCAACAAAGCCAAGGTAAATCGACTTAATTGTAAGGTGCTCAACATAAGACACACAATGGAGCCTTCACGTTAAAACATAATAAAATGGATCAATGAAGATCAATACCGTGGATAACATACAATGATCTATTCTATTTTCCATCATAATGACATAATAGACTTTATTCTTGTTGAACAAAAGATTTTATCCTATTTTCCATCAAATACATGACTGCATAGGCATAACTTTTGTATATGTCAAAAGTCCATTCGTCCTTTCATCAATACGAATACTGAATCATGAACGACTTTACTTTTGACTGCAATATGGGACCTTCAAGTTCACGGACGTAAACAATACATATCCCATAAACAATTGCAATATCACAAAATCATAAAGATTAATACTGCAATAACAATCTTTGCCCTTAGAAGGTAGAATCAATCTTTTTCGCATAGATTTATACCAAGAGTGGTTACCAAAAGCGTATAAAAAGATTTCCTTAACAAAGAAGAACATACAAAGTCATTGACGACTATGCACCATAGTTCACATGAGATGATTGTGAACACTCAAGAATATATATCAATGTGAACTACTACCCATTCTCGAACTTCCTTCTTTGTGATTCACCAACATCACTCTTGTAACAACTACAAAATAGCTTAGATAGGATTTCTCCAAGAATCCCAGTGCCCAAATCCAAGTGAATAGAACAAGTGCAACGAAACGGAGCAAACACTAAAAACAAGAGACAGGACAAAGACCAATATTAACCAATCCAAATTCAACAATTATCATCTCAATTTTGAAGGCAATTCAATAAGGAAGAGAATTCAAAAAGAATGAGGTAAATCCGAGTTCATACGAAGAAGTTACGGCCAAAACAAGTTTACCGAATATCGACGTCAAGTATGCATATGGGTTTGCGAACTTAAACCCATGGATTTTAATTTTGAATGTTGTAATGCATACTTGGTATGTGTACCATGTAGTCCAAACATCCCGAATTATTATTTTCAAACCTAAACGTTTAAGAACCTTAAACACAAATCAAGTTAGGTAGAAATGAACGATAAGCAAGATTATTATAAGTATTCTAAGCAAATAAAAGTACAAATCTCGCTCAAGTTTATAGACATACCTTTTTAGATGAATCCAATCGAATTCTGCCGCCTTACCGAACATAATATGTGTGCCCCAATTATTGTGCTTCCCACACCGTATACAAAGCAGGGCATTCCTTGGTGAGGATGCACTTCCAATACAATCAAGTTGCGTTGGGGTGAACAAAGTCTTGCTCACCACAAGTGACCTTTGGATTATCATGAAAGAGATCACTTTTAGAACCTTTCACATCCAATTCCATTTTTCCAAAAAACTTGTTAAGTTCCAACATCATGGATACTGCCTTTTCCATAGTCATGGAGTTTTCTGGAAGATCATTCCTTTTCACACTCAAAACATCATTGTATATCTTCGGTATCCACTTATGAGTGCGTTTAAGAACAGTCAGAACCTTCTTCCCATCACTCTCTCCTAGAATTCTTGGAAGAGAATTGGATTGACTAATCTTTTGCAAGTTAGTCTTTCTCCAATTGGGAACATCGGATCTTGTCTTCGTCTTTACGAAGTTATCCTTTTGATAACCATTACGATTATGAAAAGGATTCGTACGACGTTTATAGGCAAATCTAGGTCTATCATAGCACTGATTCCTTTGCCTAAAGGTTGGACAATTACAACCTGTAACGTTAAGAGTATCAGTCTTAACGTATGATCTTGGTTTCACAACTTCTTGAGATGCCCAAACAAGAACATCATGAAGTTTCTCATTCCTTATACGGAAACGACATCTCCTTTCCAGGTGACCTTTATTTCCGCAATAGTGACAAACATAAGGAATGTTCTTACCTCGATCCATGTGTGCTAACTTTGGAGGTTGATAAACTTTGCTCTTTTGAACCTTAACTGCCGGAGAAGGTATTTCACTTTTTCCATCAGTGGAAACTTTTTGTTGAGAAGAATCACTAGCTTTGACAAATTTTACCTCTTTGCTAGTACTTGGAGCATCTATTCCCTTATAGCCCAATCCTCGTGTATTACGATGATTTTTACTTGCTCCTAGCATACTGGTTAATTTGCTTGAACTAGTATTGAACTTTTTCAAGTCATCTTCCAACATCTTGATTTTATCAACAGCAGCAGCTAAATCAGCCTCAAGGCATTTTTCTCGAGTGAGATAAGCGCTTTCTCTGTCGTCAAAACTTGTTTGCTGGAAGTTAAACCTTGCTTCAGATTCTGCAAGATTCTCTTCCAACAAAAAGTACTTTTGATAAAGATTATCACATTCAAGTGACTTCATACGTAGGTTTTCCTCAGAATCCTTGAGGATCGATTCAATAGAACGATTCGAAAAATAAACACCTGCGTAACATCTTCTCAATTTCTTGTTTTCTCGACAGAGAGGAGTCAGAAGAGGTGTGACATGAGAAGTTGTAATCTTCTTCATATTTCACGAATCCAAAAACTTAACATACTTTAAGACTTCCTCATCAACATCTCTATCAATATCTGAATGACCTTCATCAGAAAGTTCATCCAACTGTTATTCTAGGAGAGTTTCCCAATCAACAGTTTTTACATCAAGCGAATGTTTGGATATTGACTTAGATGTGATAGTTCTCCCAGGTGAATCCAAGCTTTTAGAATCATCTGGTAATTTCTGAACTGGTACGTTATTAGAGATAGAGTCGTCCATAATCATATCGCTACAAACACAGACTTATAAGGTCTTTAACGTGTTTGCATGCTCTGATACCAATTGAAAAAGCGGGGGTCTAACAACACCACCCAATAATTCGGTAGCAATCTGTATGGACTAACTCCGAAATACTTTGCTAGAGAATCAACTAGACAGTCAGACTCAATCTAGATAAAAATATCTCAAGGAGTTATTATCTGAATTTCTCGATTTGATCTTTACTCAAGCAAATAGAAATCTGTGAGTCTTTATCAAAGAGAGATAACTTGGACGGTACCAAAGACCAATGTCCAAGGATCAATCAATATCAATCAACAACCAAAAGTTGGATTTCCAATTGATGATCTTGACGCACAACCTGTATTATTTCTATTATATAAAAATATAATGCGGAAAAAAAATAACACAGACACCAGAAGTTTTGTTAACGAGGAAACCGCAAATGCAGAAAAACCCCAGGACCTAGTCTATATTGAATACACACTGTATTAAGCCGCTACAGACACTAGCCTACTCTAAGATAACTTCAGACTGGACTATAGTTGAACCCCAATCAGTCTCCCACCGATCCAAGGTACAATTGTACTTCTACGCCTATGATCCCATCAGGATACTGCGCACTTGATTCCCTTAGGTGATCCCACCCACAACCAAGAGTTGCTGCAACCAAAAATCACAGACTTGATAATAAACATATCTGTCTCACACAGAAAAGTCCATCAAAGGATAAATATGTCTCCCACAAATAAACCGTAGGTTTTGTTCCGTATTTTGATATAAACTCAAGGTGAACAGGAACCAATTAATAATCCGGTCTTATATTCCCGAAGAACAGCCTAGATTAATCAATCACCTCTCTACAATCCTTCCTGACTACACAAGCGGATTGTCGAGGAATCACAAACAGTGAGACGAAGATGTTTGTGACTTCTTTATCTTGCCTATCGGAGAACTCTCACGATCTCAAGCCAATCAATTGATTGTACTCGTACGATAGAAGATGCAAGATCAGATCACACAACTACGATAAAGTAGTATCGGCCTGGCTTCACAATCCCAATGAAATCTATAAGTCGTTAACCTGATTTTAGAGAAGAAAATCAAAGGTTAATAGAGATCGACTCTAGCGGGCGCACTAGTAGCACACAGACGTGTGGGGATTAGTTTTGCCCAATGCTAGATGTCTCCTTTATACAGCCTTCAAATCAGAATTTTGCCTTAGTTACAAAGCAATCCTTATTCACAGTTAGATGAAAACCTAATTCAGATTAAAGCTAATATTTCTCAACCGTTAGATCGAAAACTTAGCTTGTCACACACACTTGGGTAGACGTTTACTGGGTTTGTGAAAACCATGCCCAAACGTGTACGTGTATGTTGGTTCAACATAGTGACCCAAAAGGTTAACCATATGGGCATTTCATATTAACCTTGTTCTTCTTCACCATAACTAGTTCAATTGACTCAAATGAACTAGTTAAAGAGTTGTTCAATTGTTATGAGATCTTATGTAACTACACAAGACACAATTGAAACAAAGATGATTCGATTCGATTGAATCGGCTCATGAACATAATAGCCACGGTTTGCATAAAGCATTCCTTTGTAATTTAAGTTTCATGTTCAGAGCACATCTTTAGATCATCACCTCTTAAGCTCACAAACAAGTTCGCGGACTTAAGTAAACCGGTTGTGTTTTCCAAACTCAGAATAAATTCTTGGAAATAGAACTTCTGCCAGTTCGCGGACTGAGTTCGTGGACTTAGCACACAAACGAGTTCTGGAAAATCCAACAGAAATTCTCGGTCGAGAACTTCCGACAGTTCGCGGACTGAGTCTGCGGACTGGGTTCGCGGACTTGGCAAGCCAATTCCACAATCCTTCTGATTTCTCTTGATCAACAAAGTTAGAAAACTTCGGTTCAAGGAATACATGGTTATGTAATCTAAACTCTCATTTCAATCATTGAGACATTCTCAGAGGACGCTATGTAGCCGTTATTCACAGACCGATTCACGTCAGAGGAATTCTCAAAATGATTGAAACTTTTCATGACTTTCGTCACTAGGTGAAGATAAACTTGATCAAAGCGAAACGCTTTACCAATACATGATTTCGAGATATAGATAGGCGAGATATACTCGGCTCGAAATATCAAATGTGTATGATCCAGTCTATATAGCATACGATTTTTGTCTCAAAAGAAGTAGGAGATAGAAGAGATAGACTTTTGAGTGATAGATAAGTTCAAGTCTCCACACACCTTTTTGTTGATGAAGTTCCACGGTTCCTTGTATAGATCTCGTCGTTGTATGATGAATCGCCATGAAGTCCTTGAGCTCAATACTAGTCCGAGACTTAGCTATGTAGGCTAGAAATCAAGACTTATAGTTTTGATCCCTAACATTGACAAACATGCTTGAGATAGCAACGCATGCGAGGTCGACCGAGCTATGCTCTAACACGGGGGTCTAACAACCACACCCAACAATTAGTTTGGAAATCTGAGAGGACTTACTCCAATATACTTTCTAGAGAATCAATTAGACAGTCAGACTCAATATAGAATAAAGTATATCAAAGAGTTTAATATCTCTAACTCTTAATTCAATCCGCAATTAGCAAATAGAAATTTTCGAGCCTGATTGAATATAAGAGGAGTTACTTGAACGGTACCAAAGACTAATGTTCAAGTGTCAATCAATGTAAATCAACAACCAAAGGTTGGATATTATAATTGATTGATCTTAACGCACAACCTGTGATATTTCAATTATATAACAAAATATAATACGGAAAAGAAATAACACAGAAACCAGAATTTTGTTAACGAGGAAACTGCAAATGCAGAAAAACCCCGGGACCTAGTCCAGATTGAACACCACACTGTATTAAACCGCTACAGACTCTATCTTACTACCGATTAACTTCAGACTGGACTGTAGTTGAACCCTAATCAATCTCACACTGATTCAAGGTACAGTTGCGTTCCTTACGTCTCTGATCCCAGCAAGATACTACGCACTTGATTCCCTTAGTTGATGTCACCCACAACCAAGAGTTACTACGACCCAAAGTCGAAGACTTGATAAACAAATATGTCTCACACAGAAAAGTCTATAGGGTTGAATACATTTGTCTCCCACAGAAATACCCAAGAGTTTTTGTTCCGTCTTTTGATAAATCAAGGTGAACAGTAACCAATTGATAACCGGACTTATATTCCCGAAGAAAAACCTAGTATTATCAATCACCTCACAATAATCTAAATCGTATGATGACGAAACTAGATATTGTGGAATCACAAACGATGAGACGAAGATGTTTATGATTACTTTTATCTTGCCTATCGGAGAAATTAATCTCGAGTCAATTATTTCAATTGTACTACATACGATAGAATTAGGAAAGATCAGAACACGCAATTACAAAGAAAATAGTTGGGTCTGGCTTCACAATCCAAATGAAGTATTTGAAGTCGTTAACCTACATGGTCTCAATAAAAACCTAAGGTTAAAGGAGAATCGACTCTAGTTATGAAACTAGTAACACACAGGAGGTATGGGGATTAGGTTTCCCAGTTGCTAGAGTTCTCCTTTATATAATTTTCAAATCAGAGTTTGCAATCCAAGTTACCTTGGTAACAAAGCATTCAATATTCACCGTTAGATGAAAAACCTGATTCAACCAAGCTAATATATTTCAACCGTTGAATCGAACTTAGCTTGTTACACACAAATGAAATGTAACCTCATTTAGGTTTATGTAACCGTACCTAAACGTGTACACCATGTTGATTCACAAATAGTTAACCGAGGTTAGCCATATGATCACTCTCATATCAACCTTATTCATCTTAATCATAACTAGTTCAAATGAAACTAGTTAAAAAACTGTTCAATTGTTATATTCTCATAGAAGTATACAAGAACACAATTGAAACAAAATCGATTTGATTCACTCGAATCAATACATGAACATTATAGCCACGGTTTGCAAACATTGCATTCCTTATTTTATAAATGTTTAGGTTCATGTACATGACCGATTTTAGAAAATAACCACTTAAATATGCGTACGGGTATGCGTATGGGTATGCGTACTTAAGTAATCGGATTTGAGTTTGTTTTAGTTTTCAAACTCAGCAGAAATTCACGGACGTGAACTTTCCGTCAGTATGCGTACGGGTACGCATACTTTGGTAACTGGTTGAGTTGGTTTTTGATTTCCAAACTCAGTAGAAATTCACGGACGTGAACTTCCGCCAACATGCGTACGGGTACGCATACTTATCCAGTCTCCATCAACCATTTAGTACACACACAAGTATGTATACATTTGGTTCCCGGTTTTGGACTTATGCACAAATGCGCGAACACAATATATGCTTATATCCAAAGATGGTTACATGATTCTAAGCTCTTTATTTCAATCATTGAAACATTCTTAGAGGATGACAATAGCCGTTTTCACAGAGTATTAGCATCAAAGCAATTTTCAAGATATTGAAATAATCATTATCGAAACATTCCAAGTCTACACCAAATGATTGTATCACACAAACCATGTAATATATTACTCGACAATTTTCTCATGATATAAGATGAACTTGGTCGAAGCGAAAGCTTGCCAACACATATTTCGAGAAATATGTAGGCGAGATAAACTCAGCTCAAAATCTCAAATGTGTATATACGAAACTATATCGTAATACGACTTATGTCTCAATATAGGAGATAGAATATAAATAGACTTTCCAAGTGATAGATGAGTTTAAGTCTCCACATACCTTTTGTCGATGAAGTTCCACAAGCTCCCCTTAGTAGTTCTTCTTCTTCAAATGATGAACGCCGTGAAAACCAAGCTCAACTACACAACCTATGTCCTAGTCCGAGACGTCTATAAATAGGCTAGAAATTAAGACTTATAGTTTTGATCACTAACATTGACAAACATACTTGAGATAGAAACGCATGCGAGTTTGACTGAGCAGTGCTCTAACAATACACATTTGATATTTCGAGCTGAGTTTAACTCACATATCTATTTCTCGAAATATGTGTTGGTAGCTTTCTGCCTAAGCTACATTCATCATCATTCTTGACATGTTAGTTGGAAACAATTTATTTGTTGAAAACTAAAAGTCAAAAGATGAGCATATGAAAATCGCCTTGAAACATCTTACATGATTTGTGTGAGACAGTCATTTGATGCCAACTCGGGAAGTTTTATATTGATCATTCAATCAATTGAAAATTGCTATTAGCCAATGGTATGTGTGAGACAACCATTACAATATTCTCATAATGTTTCAAATGATTGAACTGGGAGTTTAGAGCTAAAACCCATGTCTGGAAAACATCACAGTATGCGTACTTATTGTACAAACTGTGTTGGTAAGATTCAGGTTCGGAAACCAAGTATGTCGTACCCGTTCGCAAACGGTTTCAATTGTGAAAGTATGGGAACCAAGTATACGTACCCGTTCCCAAACAACTTTACCTGAGTTGGGTCCAGAACGACAGTATGCGTACCCGTTTGCATACTATTGGTCAAGACCAATGTCCGGAACTTGAGTATGCGTACCCATTTGCATACTTGAGTGGTTCAAGTTCTAAAATCGGCAAAGTATGTTTTTATACTCATGAACAATCTTTGTAAACCTTGGGTTTAAATGTTCATGAATTGTGTATTATATACTTCAATTGTGTTCGTCAATCAGCATTATATATTGCTCAGAATCCAGTATTTCATGAAAGAAAAAAACATATAAAAGTAGATTGTCATCTTGTCAGAGATGCAATTACAAGGAAGATTATATAACCCTCGTATACTCCTACAACGCTACAGTTGGCTGACATTTTTATAAAAGCTTTAGGGAAAGCTCAGTTTCAATTTCTTTTGTCCGAGATAGGCATTCGTGACCTTCATGCTCCATCTTGAGGGAGGATATTAGGAAATAGGCTATATTTACATGATATGTATTTTGGTTTATTTGGAGATATATTAGGAATTGAACTCCATGAGAATCAAGTCTTGTGTCTTGAGGACCAAGCCTTGTGATTGTATAAATATCTTGAATATTAATGAGAAACCTAAGAATGATGGAGAACTTGACAATATCCTCTTTTGAACGGAAAGTTATATAGTAGGCGATGAAACAACCAAGAATATATAGAAAGAGATTATAACTGCTTTTTTAAAATTTGAACTTCTTTGAAAAATTCAAGACGCCGGATATGATGGGATATTGACTCTGCGATTTAGCTCGTAACTAGATTTTATTCTCACCACCATAGATGATACCAACACAGACACGACTTTTCAGCAAAAGCTTGAAGACATACACAACAAACGCAATAATCATAATAAATATAAAGACCAACACCATTAGAGACAAGGCAAGATGAAAACACATTCTACCTCCATTTTAAAAAAAAAAGATACTATCACTTTTTCATTTTAGCCAAAAAAATAGGCCAAATTGAAAAACTGATAGCATCTCTTTTTTAAAAATGGAGGGAGTACTAGAGAAAGCAGGAAAAGTTAGTTACACATCAAAAAATTTAAGATAACTTATGATTTGAAAAGAAAATAGTTTAGAAAGATGAGTAAATACAAAAAGCTCACTTTAAGACCTAAATCTAGTGAAAACTAATGCGGATGAAAAAGATTGAAAATTAAAAAAAAATGGAAAAATGATGCACTGAGTTAACTCAATATATTCGCCCGATTCATACATGTTCAAGAGAATTTTTGAATGAGGTCAGGAAAAAGTAATTCATATTGAATGATGCTACGTTGACAACAGAAAATCTCAGGGAAAAATCCCGGAAGAGAGATCCCCGGGGGACCATCCAGAGAGTTTTAGGGGGGTGGGGGGCTAAAGTTCTCTCTCCCAGGATTTAGCCCCAGAATTTTCTGTGGTAAAAAAATCATTTCCGATTCATATCCCCAATCAATTGGTTATCCCCCAAATGATACAACTACCGAGGAAAGCCTCGAGAACCGTGAACCCTTCTTGGACAGCTGTCCAAATAATGAATGCCATGGGATGATGGGCCACTACATGTTTTTCTAACTGTTAGATTTTGTTGCGGGATATTGTTTGGTGGTTTCCTCGTTCAACATATCATTTTTGTTTTGGGTTCAAAAAAGAAAAACATTTGTTGGTTTTTTTTTAATAGAAAAAAGAGAAGCGAAGCTCAACTAAGCTAGCCGCTCATTGGTACAACAAGGTGGTCATCTGGGCTGTGACTAGCACCAAGATGAACACCCAAAGTAAGATGAGAGTTATTACATTTATCCTTAATAACATGGTTTGGAATAGACTGTAAGGCTGTCAAAAGTAAATGAAGATTTGGACCTTTCCAGTTAAAGTTTTTAAGTAAAGTAGAATGACTAGATAGCTGAACTAATTTGACAGCATTAGTGGTTTGGTGTGGAGCTAGCTTGATAAGCTTGCCTAAGGAAAAATCAATAGCTTTAAAATTCCTGTCATAACTTTGAGTATAACCTCCTTGAAATATTTCCTGAACTTCTAGTTGGTATCCTTTCTGAATGGCTTGTAATATTTCTTCTTCTTTTTTTGTAAAATCAATGTTGGTATTTTGCATTTCCTTGCCCCAGGTCAGTGCTAGTTGGGCTCCTCTGCTTGCTCTTCCTGCTCTGCTGAGTCCAGTTGTAGAGTCTTTGATGTTTCTTGCTCCCACACATTGACCTGAGAAAGAAAGTGCTACAAAAGCAAAGTTGGTATAAGATGGTAAATCACTATTAGCCATGTTATTGTTCACTTCCAAGATGTGCGTGCCAATAGTGATTCCAAATTTTTCTTTATTGTTTCTGACCAGACTACTAAGTCTTAGGTTCTGATCATTGTCATTCTCCTGGTAGTAGAGATTATTTAGAATATTCCCTGGGTTATGATTCACTCTACTAAAGGTGCATAGACGTTGAGTGATTTTGAGAGAAGTAGTATCAGCAGTAGGGCTAATGTTCCTGAAGACCAAATCACATCTAGCTTTCCATATGAACCAACAAATAGTACCAAAGGTAGCATTCCAGCTAGCAATATGGTTGTTAGTGTGAAACCAACTGTTGAACCAAACATGGAAGGATCCATAAGCAGTGAAAATTTGATGATTTTACCCAAAGAGTTTTGCCCAAACATCAGAGGCAGCTGGGCAGGCCAAGAGAACATGGGTGATGTCTTCAGTAGCATTCTTGCAGAAAGTGCATATGGGATCAATGTAATTCAAAATGCTAGCAGACTTGGCATTGGTTGGGAGAATGCCATGAGCACACTTCCATGTCAAGAGATGTACAGCTGGGGTAGTGTCAAGCTTATAGATTTCCTTCAAAGGAGTTATGAGAGTATCATTAGCATATTTATCATTAATTTGCTTATCATATAGGGATTTGACAGTGAATTTTCTTGTATGAGTTAAGATCCACTTTATAGTGTCTTCAGAGTTAGGATTATAATGTGTCTGGATAATGAGGTTTTGAACCTGGGTGAACCAGAGAGCTAGGAGATTAGTGTCCCACTCTCCATGGGTATTGAAAATTTGATTGACTGCTTTGAGGCTTGAAGGGAATTGAGGGGTTTTTTGGATTATGTCAGGTAGGTTATTAATCTATCTATCCTCCCAAATGTGTATATTAGTGTCATTCCCTATCTTCCAGATGTAGTATTTTTGAATGCAAGATATGCCTTCCAGAATTCCTTTCCATATCCAAGAATCGGTGTTCTTTGGCCTGATATCCATTCTGATAACTTCTTGATTTGGGAAATGAGAGGCCTTCATGGTGCTGCTCCAGAGAGAGTTGGGTTCTTCAATTAATCTCCAGGAAATTTTTGAAATCATAGCTAAATTGAAATACTCCATATTCTTGAATCCTAGACCCCCTAGATCCTTTGGTTTGTTGACAACATCCCATGCAATGTAGAATTAACCTTTAAATTTATCTTTCTCTTTGTTCCAGAAGAAGTCCCTTTGTATAGCATTTATATCTTTACAGGTGCCCTTTGGAATTTAAAGAAGTTCATTTGATAAATGCTGGAGGTTGAGGTGACAGTTTGGATCATAGTAACTTTTCCAGCTGTAGATAGAGTGGTTTTCCAACCAGCACGTCTGTGTTTTACTCTATCTACACAAGGCTTCAAGGCTTGAACTTTGCTTCTATTGGTGAAGAGAGGGGAGATCCTTTGAACATGCATGAAACTACTTATGTTGTCTACAATGTCAGGAGCTGTGTTCTTGCTGAACAAGATACCTGATTTAGCAAAGTTGATCAATTGTCCAGAGGATTGACCAAAATCTTGGAAAATCTTGATTAGATTGTTACATTCTTCCTTATTGGCTTTGCAGAAGATCATGCAGTCATCACCAAAGAGAAGGTGACTAATGGCAGGAGCTTCATTGCAAATTTTTGTTCCATGTATAAGATCTTGTGATTCTTCAAAGACCAGATATCTAGAGAGGGCCTCTATGCAGAATAAAAATAGGTAGGTGAAAGGGGATCTCCTTGTCTGAGTCCTCTAGTTGGTTTGAAGAAATTTCCAGGAGAACCATTAACCAGAACAACAAGATTGGTGGTGGAGATGCATTGATGAATTAGGTTGCACCACTGAGTGTTGAATCCCATTTGAGTCATAACCTTGATAAGAAATTCCCAGTTGACCCTATCAAAAGCTTTGGCCATATCAATCTTGATGCCCATAATTCCATTAAATCCTTTTTTCCCCTTTCTGGTGTTCATATGGTGGCTAAGTTCATGGGCTATGGCTATGTTGTCAGAGATTTGTCTGCCATGTATAAAGGTAGATTGAAAGGGAGATATAAGTTTGGGGAGAATAGGTTTGAGTCTTTGAGAAAGAAGTTTGGATATGATTTTGTAAGTGGTATTGCATAAAGATATAGATCTGAATTGAGATGGGGTAGTGGGATTCTCAGTTTTGGGGATGAGAGAAATGAAAGTAGAGTTCATCTCTTTAAGAAGATAACCTGAGGTGAAGAAATTTTGGACCATGTTGATGATGTCCTCACCTACAATTTCCCAGTTAGCTTGGAAAATTTTTTGTGGGAAACCATTAGGACTTGGAGCTTTGTCCCCTGCCATGCTAAATAATATATCTTTTATTTCCACTGCATCAGGGATTCTTAGAAGGTTACTGAAAAAGCGGGGGTCTAACAACACCACCCAATAATTCGATCAACAATCTGTATGGACTAACTCCGAAATACTTTGCTAGAGAATCAACTAGACAGTCAGACTCAATCTAGATAAAAAGTATCTCAAGGAGTTATTATCTCAATCTCTCGATTTGATTTTTACTCAAGCAAATAGAAATCTACGAGTCTTTATCAAAGAGAGATAACTTGGACGGTACCAAAGACCAATGTCCAAGGATCAATCAATATCAGTCAAAAACCAAAGGTTGGATTTCCAATTGATGATCTTAACGCACAACCTGTATTATTTCTATTATATAAAAATATAATGCGGAAAAGAAATAACACAGACACCAGAAGTTTTGTTAACGAGGAAACCGCAAATGCAGAAAAACCCCGGAACCTAGTCCAGATTGAATACACACTGTATTAAACCGCTACAAACACTAACCTACTCCAAGCTAACTTCATACTGGACTATAGTTGAACCCCAATCAGTCTCCCAACGATCCAAGGTACAGTTGTACTCATACGCCTCTGATCCCAGCAGGATACTGCACACTTGATTCCCTTAGCTGATCTCACCCACAACCAAGAGTTGTTGCAACCAAAAATCACAGACTTGATAATAAACAGATTTGCCTCACACAAAAAAGTCTATCAAAGGATAAATCTGTTTCCCACAGATAAACCCTAGGTTTTGTTCCGTCTTTTGATATAAAATCAAGGTGAACAGGAAGCAATTGATAATACGGTCTTATATTCCCGAAGAACAGCCTAGATTAATCAATCATCTCTCTACAATCCTTCCTGACTACACAAGCGGATTGTCGAGGAATTACAAACAGTGAGATGAAGATGTTTGTGACTTCTTTATCTTTCCTATCGGAGAACTCTCATGATCTCAAGTCAATCAATTGATTGTACTCGTACGATAGAAGATGCAAGATAAGATCACACAACTACGATAAAGTAGTATCAGTCTGGCTTCACAATCCCAATGAAGTCTTTAAGTCGTTAACCTGATTTTAGAGAAGAAAATCAAAGGTTAATGGAGATCGACTCTAGCGGGCGCACTAGTAGCACACAGACGTATGGGGATTAGTTTTGCACAATGCTAGATGTCTCCTTTATATAGCCTTCAAATCAGGGGTTTGCCTTAGTTACAAAGCAATCCTTATTCACCGTTAGATAAAAACCTGATTTAGATTCAAGCTAATATTTCTCAATCGTTAGATCGAAAACTTAGCTTGTCACACACACTTGGGTAGACGTTTACTGGGTTCGTAAAAACCATGCCCAAACGTGTACGTGTATGTTGGTTCAACATAGTAACCCAAAAGGTTAACCATATGAGCATTTCATATTAACCTTGTTCTTCTTCACCATAACTAGTTCAATTGACTCAACTGAACTAGTTAAAGAGTTGTTCAATTGCTATGAGATCTTATATAACTACACAAGATATAATTGAAACAAAGATGATTCGATTCGATTGAATCGGCTCATGAACATTATAGCCACGATTTGCATAAAAAATTCCTTAGTAATTTAATGCTTCATGTTCAGAGCACATCTTTAGATCATAACCTCTTAAGTTCACAAACAAGTTCGCGGACTTCAGTTATTCGGTTGAGTTTTCCAAACTCAACAGAAATTCTCGGAAAGAGAACTTCCGCCAGTTCGCGGATTGGGTTTGCGGACTGAGTTCGCGGACTTAGCACACAAATGAGTTTTAGAAAATTGATGTGGTTTTTTATGTTATTGTAAAAGTGGTAGTAAAGTTGTCGTTCACTCATACTTGTGAAGATTCGATTTTAGATTCAAACTCAATAGAAAACTCAAGAAGTTGTTATCAAGATTATAAAAAGCACTGAGACTCAGGATTCCACCATTAACCAATTAAGCGATTAAATCTAATCAATATTTATGCAATTCTTTACGTTTAAAGTGATTATAATTTATTGCCTCTTGTAGATTTTTGAAGTAACAATTGTAAACACCAAGAATGAAACATCAAAAGTCTTAAACTAAGCATGTTCCATCAAAACGAATCACAATCATTCAATAAAAATCAATTTTCCAATACTAGTTCTATGCAAATAATCATAAAATAAATTGCAAAAATTAATTAAAATAGAAATATACCACTTTTCATGGAACAATGGATTCCTCCGTCGCCTCAGCTAAGGGGTTTAGCTCCTCATATTATTCAGGTGCTCAAAATACATGTTTGTTGCCCAAAAGTTGATTAAATAGAAGAGAAGGTATGAAGCAGCGTGTTTGTAACAGTTGTAATTGTTACAAAACGCACTGTCACAGAAAGCACTGTTACAGAGAAATACTAACAGTAATAATTGTTGCAGACTGTTACAGGAACGATAGAAAATATATGTTGTTGAATAAAAGACTGCTCTGAAGGGTCTAATGTTCTTCGTGTTCTTCAGCAGCAGCAGAACTCGACTTCCTGCAACTTCGATTTCTCGACTCTGTGGTGTTCTAAACTTTCCCCAAACTGTTCGACCTCCTTCCTTGAACTCCCAGCAACTTATATATAGCCAACAGAGCGATTTAATCTCCCCAAAACTCCTCGAAATCTCTTCTTTCCTTCCTTGGCAGTTACGACAATAATCTCTTCCCAAAATTGTTTCACGCGTTTATGAGCTTTCCAACTTATCTCAAACTCTTCCTTAGATAGATATGTATCTTTAGGAAGATTTTCTTGCCTTTAGTCTTCCTGGAATTCCAAAAATAAGTCCAAAAACAAGCCGTGTATAACTTGACTTCTATTACTTTTTCCGGCTATTCTAGCCAATTTGGTTTCAAACAAAAGACTTCACCAGGCCTGTTTAGGCCTAGGGAGTAAACCCAATCAATTTCAACTATTGAATCGCTCTGGATCTCGATCGAATCATCACCCAAAAATCATGCAGACGTGAACAAAATTTTCCCGCCAATTTTTTTATTTGAATTTGGGAAGAAAGTGACCTCCCCCTTATCTGTGGATGGTCTCCCTTTAGTAGATGTCTGGAAATGGGTCACCCCTTAGTAATTAGGTTACCCCTTATCCAAAGTGAGAGTCCGTATAGTAATTTTCTCCCACGAGCGCAAAAACCACGTTTTTAGCCAATTTCGCCGCAAAAGCTTATTTCTCCAAAAATACCTACAGGGACATAAAAAGCCATAATAAATATAAAATCGAGCACTAATAATATATAGAATTGAGATTATATAAGACACAAAAATGTGCCTATCAAATACCCCCAAACTTATTATTTGCTAGTCCTCGAGAAAATCTAAAATAGAAAATAAAATCCTAACTCACTGTCGCAGGCATCGTCGGTTGCATTTAGCGTATGCAACAAGCCTTTAAACCCCTAGGTTTCCCTAGTGGCCGAGTTATAGTCTCGGGAGGGCTTACCAGAGGTATACCCACAAAACCTTCACACTCCATACCCTAGCTATCTAGGCAGAACCTTGGAAGGCACTAAAGAATCTCATTGGTTGGCATAATTATTGACTACAGGAGGAAGTACCCTGATGCGAAATTCCAATTGATGTACACGATTTTGCACTCAAGCATACTAAAATTCATATAAAGTGACAGAGCTCTACTCAGATAGTCGCACTATGGACATCAATATCCGGAGTCAAAACTAATCACATGGATAGATCAAGAAGATGGATGTAGAGAAAAACATAGATGGTTTTGATGTTTACTAAGTGAACGGCGTTTCCCATATCTGTCTGAAGGCCTCCGCCAAAATGAACCTATCCTAATGGATTGAGATACTGGTCTGACTAATATCAACACACTGGCATATACAAGGGTACCAGTGGTCGATAACCTAACTCTAGGTAAACACAACTGGCATATACAAGGGTACCAGTGGTCGACTTTATTGAATTTATTCCTTTTGGTCAAATGGTCTGGTCTCAATTTCTTTCTTT
>NC_039364.1:181014535-181016272 GCF_003573695.1 Papaver somniferum | reverse complement strand
AAAAAAAAAAAAAAAACACAACTACAAGACAAAAAGCTACATAGATAATCCAAGGAATGTGTTAGCGGCATGGACATCGTGAGTACACGTTTCCGATTGTCCACCAAAATTCTTCAACAAGACAGCGCTCCTCATGTGAGGAATAATTCCAACCCTTGTTTCCCACGGTAGTGCCCTCCAAAATTCCATCCAAGTTCTGGTGAGTGTATTGTAACGCAATAAACGCCTATTCTGCCAAAATAAGAGGTCCTTGTTATTTACAAAGGATATCGGGTTATAAGTCGTCCATTCATCCTCTTCGAAGTAAATACTTATCTTATAGTTCCAATTCCATTCCCCGTCAGGTCCCATGTGTGATTATTTTCTTCGGAAATGGGAGCCCAGAAATCTACCTGGGGCTGATCAATCCCATCATGGATGTAGTAAAATAAAATGTGAACTCCGAACAGGACCATCCCAAGTGATGGGTAAGTATTTATCCAAAATTCACTCCCGAGAATATGATGCGGGGGTGGCGAATGTTGATGGAACATCTCAGTGTCCAAATTGAAAGATATTATGCTTATATCCTGGGTACAACAATCCTTCCAAAAAATACAACCATGTGCGTACACACCTGAACTCCGAAAAGTATAAGGAATCTCATCTGCTATGTTCCTCCATCCCCTCTTGTCTCCTAGAGTGTGTATTTGAACTTTACCATCCATGTGAATTCAAACTACCTTGTACTCATTGGTACGTTGACAGTAGCCGAAACCCCCAATTATGTTGTATCGTGGATACCACGAACGTACTGGATCCGGCGCAATTGGGATGCATAGTTGTGGCAGATGGAGGTGCTCACCAGTTTCTGGATTCATAATATATGCAGGATTTTGTATGTCGTAGTGTGAAACATAAAAACATACCAGACCATTGCAAGATCCAACTATTGGGTGAAACATAGTCCAATCATCATGGGTTCCATCATTCGGGGCATCGTGATTGTTGGTTGTTATGATCCGGCTGAAATCTTCCTCTGCCTCTCTATAAAAGAGTTGGGTAACTTTATCTTTCCCCATTCTTAGTGTGACACCAAAAAGGAATCCAATTCTTTTGTCCCCAAGGAGAGTATTCCATTCTTTGCATACACATTTGCTTCCTAAAACGCTTTCTGCAGTTTGGATGCGCTGAAGTATCTCGGTAGTTAATTCCGACAACATATCCATCACTATTATATTGATGAAAGATTATCAAATTTTTTTTTTCAAGCTTTTAAGATTTTCTTATTGTAGAATGCTACAAGCAGATTCGAGTAAAGCTTATATATATATATATATATATGTATAGACATCCAATACACCTATTGGCTAATTTTTTTAGGTTTTCCATCTTAAATCACTATTCTTTGGTATTTACACCGAATATTTCAATTTCCATATCACTAAAAAATGAGATATTGTAGCAATATAATGAGATATGTAATGAATATTTTCATGTTTATCTAATTTCCTTTTTAATCTAATATACATTTCGAACATAACAAACTAAAGTAAATCATGATCTCTTAGGAAATACCCAAATAATTTTTCTACTTTTCGACTAATTACCTAGGTCGGTTTGGGTGGCCCAGACGGCTGGACCATAGGTGTAACGCAAAAAAAAGGAAAAAACCAAAGGTTGGATAGTTAAACAATGACCCAAACTAATTAAATTGTACATTTCAACATAGAAAATAATCCAAACGCCAAAAAAAAA
>NC_039364.1:180593560-180701088 GCF_003573695.1 Papaver somniferum | reverse complement strand
TTTTTTTTTTGCTTTGTCTTTTTCCTTCTCTTTTGGTTTTAAGCTTTGATTCCAAGTCTTTAGTATCCAACTTCAAACCTGTAATACAAAGACACACCCAAACAAACGTAAAAAGAACAAATGAAATAAAAAAAAAATAACTTAAAAATTCTACCTAAGCACAAATCCGCGTCGGCGGCGCCAAAATGATAATATTTTGATTGTTGTAGTAATGAGGTTCAAACTCTCGGACTTGTGAAGATTAAATTTAAAGATTTAATAAAATTATATACAAAAATATTAACAAAGTGGGCGAGAGGTATGAGAAAATAACCAAGACACTGATTCCACTATTACACATGAATTAATGATGGTAAATAATCTAAAACTCTAATTATCTTGTAAGTCCTTTATATCTTAACTCACTAATAATCAAGCAAATTCTCAAACATCAATTGTATCCCTTAAGCATAGATTATCTAAACAAAGCATAACCTATCTAATTGAATCACAACTGATTAGGAAAATTACGCAAACAATTTAAAACTCTGCAAAAGCAGTGATTGAGTGAATTATAATTAAATATTAGAGAAAATAAAATAGTTACCAATTATTCATGCGTAAATAGCTTCCTCATTGCCTTGGTTGTGGGAGAATTAGCCGCTCATCATGTTGGCAACACGCTCAAAAATCATTATTATTGCTCAAAGGGTGTTTACAAATGATGAAAATGGAGAAATAATTCAAAACCGGGTTTTTTAAAAATTATATTTGTTACAAACCAAAAAAAACGATACAGAGGATGTGTCACTGTTACTGTTTCTCTAAGACCCACGGCTCCGTGTCACAAACGCTGGCAAATAAGTCTGCCTCTGATGTACGACCCACGGCTGTGAGTTATTGTTATTGTTGGAAAACGACGATCTTGGATGGTCCGTTCTTCGTGTTCTTCATGTTCAGCAGCAGCAGCAGCAACAGAAACCGAGTTTGGGAAAACTCGAATTTATTCTTCTCTGGCTCTCCTCGGCCCCCCAGACTCTCGACACCCCTTCTCTGTGGTGCTAGCAGCCTATATATACCCATTCTGACCGAGAATATGTTCTCATAACTCCAAATAATTCCCGGCAGTTAATAACAAATATTCCCATGCAAGATATGGAGATTTCTTCCCTGTTTTGAATCTTCACGCGTCTTTGCACATCTGACACACTCCAATTAGTCTGAAACACATCCCAGAAGTAGTTAAACATACATCCATCTTTCGCCATGCATAGAAAACACGTACAATCTTGTGAAAAACTCTTCTCAAGTACGCACTCTCATGTTTTCTTCTCACCGAAAATCTAGCCAAATATAGCTGACGAAATCGACCATACCACGCATGTTACCACCATTCAAGTCATCCCAACAATTCCCAGTCGTTGAGTCTCCTTCATTTTCGTCCAAACTGCCAACCCTAATTCTGGTTCTTTGAAACCAGATTTTCCCGCCAAAAACAGATTTGAAAGGTAGAAGATGGTGTCCCCCTAACCAAACTGGGGGTGCGAATAGCAGGTGCCCAACTGAGGTGCCCCTTATCCAAATTGAGGGTGCCTTAAGTACTTTTCTTCTGGAGTCCAAATAACACTTTTTGAGCAACTTTTTCCACACAAGTGTATTTCTCCAGAAACACCTACAAACACACAAAGCATCAAAATTAGTACAAAAATCGAGCACTAACAATAGAGACATTGAGTACAATTTAGACACAAAAATGTGTCTGTCACTAGGATAAAAAAGTGTAGTTAAGCTCAAGGACTTCATGACAATTCATCATACAACGACGAAGATCTACTCAAGGAACCGTGGAACTTCATCAACAAAAAGGTATGTGGAGACTTGAACTTATCTATCACTCAAAAGTCTATCTATTCTATCTCCTACTTCTTATATGACAAAAAGTCGTATGCTATATAGACTGGATCATACACATTTGACGTTTCGAGCTGAGTATTCACTACTTATATTTTTCTCGAAATTGTGTGTTGGTAAAGCGTTTCACTTTGATCAAGTTTATCTTCACCTAGTGACGAAAGTCATGAAAAGTTTCAATTACTTTGAGAATCGCTCTGACGTGAAACGGTCTGTGAATAACGGCTATATAACGTCCTCTGAGAATGTCTCAATGATTAGAATGAGAGTTTAGATTACATAACCATGTATTCCTTAATCCGAAGTTTTCGAACTTTGTTGATTGAGAGAAACCGGAGGAATTGGCTTTGCCAAGTCCGCGAACTCAGTCCGAGATCTGACGGAAGTTCTCTTGCCGAGATTTTTTGCTGGAATTTCGCAAAAACTCGTTTGCGTGTTTAGTCCGCGAACTCAGTCCGCGAACCTAGTCCAAAAACTGGCGGAAGTCTCTTTGCCGAGATTTTCTGCTGAGTTTGGAAAACTCTGCCGGTTGCCTTAAGTCCGAGAACTTGTTTGTGAGCTTAAGTGGTTATGATCTAAAGATGTGCTCTGAACATGAGACTTAAATTACTAAGGAATGCTTTATGCAAACCGTGGCTATATAGTTCATGAGCCGATTCATCGAATCGAATCATCTTTGTTTCAATTGTGTCTTGTGTAGTTACATAAGATCTCATAGCAATCGAACAACTCTCTAACTAGTTCATTTGAGTCAATTGAACTAGTTATGGTGAAGAAGAACTAGGTTAATATGAAATACTGATATGGCTAACCTTTTGGGTTACTATGTTGAACCAACATACACGTACACGTTTGGGCATGGTTTTCACAAACCCAGTAAACGTCTACCCAAGTGTGTGTGAAAAGCTAAGTTTTCGATCTAACGGTTGAGAAATATTAGCTTGAATCTAAATCAGTTTTTCATCTAACGGTGAATATGGATTGCTTTGTGACTAAGGCAAAACCCTGATTTGAAGGCTATATAAAAGAGACATCTAGCATTGTGCAAAACTAATCCCCACACGTCTGTGTGATACTAGTGCGCTCGCTAGAGTCGATTCTCCTTTAACCTTTGGTTTTCTTCTCTAAAACCAGGTTAACGACTTAAAGACTTCATTGGGATTGTGAAGCCAGACCGACACTACTTTTATCATAGTTGTGTGATCTGATCTTGCATCTTCTATCGTACGAGTACAATCTATTGATTGGCTTGAGATCGTGAGAGTTCTCCGATAGGCAAGATAAAGAAGTCACAAACATCTTCGTCTCACTGTTTGTGATTCCTCGACAAACCGCTTGTGTAGTCAAGAAGGATTGTTGTGAGGTGATTGATTAATCTAGGCTGTTCTTCGGGAATATAAGACCGGATTATCAATTGGTTCCTGTTCACCTTGATTTTATATCTTAAGAAGGAACAAAACCTAGGGTTTTTCTGTGGGAGACAGATTTATCCTTTGATAGACTTTTCTGTGTGAGACAGATTTGTTTATTATCAAGTCTGCGATTTTGGGTTGCAGCAACTCTTAGTTGTGGGTGAGATCAACTAAGGGAATCAAGTGCGCAGTGTCCTGCTGGGATCATAGGTGTAGGAGTACAATTGTACCTTGAATTAGTGGGAGATTGATTGGGGTTCAACTATAGTCCAATCCGAAGTTAGATTGGAGTAGGCTAGTGTCTGTAGCGGCTTAATACAGTGTGTATTCAATCTGGACTAGGTCCTAGGGTTTTTCTGCATTTGCGGTTTCCTCGTTAACAAAACTTCTGGTGTCTGTGTTATTTTTTTTTCGCGTTATATTTTTGTATATAATTGAAATAATACAGGTTGTGCGTTAAAGATCATCAATTGGAAATCCAACCTTTGGTTTTTGATTAATATTGATTGATCCTTGGACATTGGTCTTTGGTACCGTCCAAGTTATCTCTCTTTGATAAAGACTCGAAGATTTCCATTTGCTTGAGTAAAGATCAAATCGACAGATTGAGATATAAACTCTTTGATATATATCTTTTTATTGATTGAGTCTAACTGTCTAGTTGATTCTCATAAAAAGTATATTGGAGTTTTTCCATACAGATTGCTAAGCGAAATATTGGGTGGTGTTGTTAGACCCCCGCTTTTTCAATTGGTATCAGAGCAAGCAAACACATTAAAGACCTCAAAAGTCTGTGTTTATAGCGATCTGACTATATGGACTATAAAGTCTCAATAGATGCTTCACCAGGTTTAAAAAACAACCGTAAGAAAAGGTATGACAAACTGGTGTCCCTTCAAAAAAGGTTGGATGAACAAATCCGGATCAACTATGGTCTTGTTGCAGAAATTTCAATTCTTAAGGATTTGATATCTGGAAATACTCCCTTTGAGAAGTTGAAAAATCTCAGTTGTTTCTCTTTCAAGAAAAGTCATAAATCAGATAGTAATCAACGGCAGAATGTTGAGAAAATTGATATGACAAGGAACCAGTCAGACAATCTTCAAAGCACAGGCTCATGTTGTGATCCATCCGATGATGTCCTTTCAAAAGAGTCTTAACGTTGCAAGTAATCTTTGTAAGAAAGCTAAACAACTGTATGATTCTCTAAAAGTTCATACAACACTACCAGGAAACTCTAAATGGATAAGTACTAGTAGTATGGGTGCCTTTTCTTTAAGATCCACATCTCCCTTTCAATGGTTTCTTGATAGTGGATGCATTCGACATATGACAGGTGATCTCACTTGGTTTGTTTCGTCTGTTGACTATGAAGGAGGTCATGTAACATTCGGAGATGGAAGTTGTTGTTACATTAGCAAAAAGGGAACGATCAAGCTACCCGGTGTTCCAAAAATCCATGATGTGGTATACGTTAAAGGTATGACTGCTAATCTTCTTTCTATTAGTCAAATTTGCGACAAGGGCCATCGAGTTGTCTTCAATGCGAATGGATGTGACATTGTTGACAAATCCGGGAGAGTGATTTTTCAAGGAACTCGTGGTAAAAACAACTGTTATCTTCTTGATACTCAGTTTAGCAACTGTTGCAATTTGACTAAGGTGGTATCTACACATCTTTGGCATGAGCGTTTTGGTCACATCAATTATCGCCTTCTAACTAAGATCATTAACAAAGAACTTGTTAGAGGCATTCCCAAAATCAATGCAAAGATTGAAGGTGTATGTGGTGCCTGTCAAAAGGGTAACCAAACGAAAGTTCACCATAAATCATCTTGAGATATTCTCAGTAAAGCTCCACTTGATTTAATTCATATGGACCTCTTCGGACCAATTCAATAACCCACTGTTGCCGGTAAGAAGTATGCTTTAGTTATGGTAGATGATTACACCAGATTTACTTGGGTTGCATTCCTGTCCCATAAGAATGAAACCCTCAGTGAATTCAAGATTATTGTTAAAAGGATCCAGAACGAACAAGGTCGCAAACTAAAGAAAATTAGAAGCGATCGTGGCACTGAATTCAAAGACACAAAGGTATTTGATTTCTGTGACGAACTGGGGATCATTAAACAATACTCACCACCAATTACTCCTCAAGCTAATGGAGTTGCTGAGAGAAAGAATATGAACATCCAGGAAATGGACAGGGTAATGCTCCACAACAAAAACTTACCTTTAAGATTTTGGGGAGAAGCTGTCTTTACAACATGTTACTTGATCAACCGTGTGTATTTACGGTCTAAAACCCTTAACACTCCTTATGAGTTATGGTATGGAAGGAAATCCAACATACACTATATCAGGGTGTTTGGAAGTAAGTGCTATATTCTGAAAGATCGAGAACAAAAAGGGAAATTAGACACCAAAAGTGACGAAGGTATCTTTCTTGGCTATGCTTCTGATAGTCGTGGTTTTCGAGTTTTTAATCTAAGAACACAAGTCATGATGGAATCTGCTAATGTTATCATCGATGATATTAGTAATTTTCGTTAAGATAGTTCTCCTACTGATTTGCCTCCAACCGAGACAATTGAGAAAGTCAAAGAAATTCCAGAATCAGTTGAAGTTATCCCAACTGTTACTGATCCTGATATTTCTAGTGGCGAGGAGAAGAGCACTGATCAAGCCATTCCTGATGAACAAGAACGTGTCCCTCCACGACATCTTTGGGTTCAAAGGAATCATGACCCCAACAATATCATTGGGAGAAGGGATTCTACAGCCAAAACAAGGGGTCAACTTCAAAATATATGCAATTTTGGTTGTTATATTTCGCAGGTGGAACCAAGGAATATTGATGAAGCTCTGAAAGATCCCTTTTGGGTAAATGCAATGCATGAAAAGTTAAATCAATTTGAAAGACAAGATGTCTGGGAACGTGTACCTTGTCCTCCAAATGTCAATATTGTTGGTACCAAATGGATATTCAAAAACAAGTCTGATGAATTTGGCTCAATTGTCAGAAATAAAGCTAGACTTGTCTCTCAAGGATATTCACAGATTGAAGGAATCGATTTTGACGAAACCTTTGCACTTGTGGCACGTCTTGAGTCCATTAGACTTTTATTGGCCCATGCCTGCTTTCTCAAGATTAAGTTGTTTCAGATGGACATAAAATCAGCGTTCCTGAATGGAATTTTAAAAGATGAAGCCTATGTTGCTCAACCTAAGGGGTTCGAAAACCCTGATTTCCCAGATCATGTGCTAAAGCTCAAAAAGGCGTTATATGGATTGAAGCAAGCACTAAGAGACTGGTTTGAGAAACTTACTACCTCTCTTATTAGAAAAGGTTTTCAAGAGGAGGAGCTGATAAAACATTGTTTACCAAATGGAGTGGGAAAGATGTGGTCATTGCTCAAATCTATGTAGATGATATCATCTATGGATCAACTTCTGAAAAATTCACAAAAGATTTCCAAGTCTCTCTTGCTAAAGAGTTTGAAATGAGCAATGTTCGTGAACTGAAATTCTTCTTAGGATTACAGATTCAACAACATAAGGAGGGTATTTACTTATCCCAAGATAAGTACGCACGTAATCTTGTGTCAAGATTTGGTCTGGATAAGTCGTCTCCTAAGTTGACTCTTATGCCTACTACTGGTAAATTGCACAGGGATGAGAAATGAGCAAAAGTGGATCAAAAATTATATCGATCCATTATAGGTAGCCTTTTGTATCTTACATCTACTAGACCTGACATTTCTTTCAGTGTTGGTTGTTTTGCCAGGTTTCAGGCGGATCCAAAAGAATCTCATCTTGCAGCTGCAAAGAGAATCATACGATATATAAATCACACTGTTGGGTATGGTCTCTCGTACATTTTTGATACTAATGCTGACCTTTCTGCTTATTCTGATGTTGATTGGGCAGGATGTGTAGAAGACATAAAAAGTACATCAGGGGGCTTCTACTATGTAGGTCTCAATCTTGTAGCGTGGCATAGCAAGAAGTAAAACTCTCAATCCCTGTCCACATGTGAAGCAGAATATATTGCTGCCGGATCGTGTTGTACTCAACTCCTATGGATGAAACAGATGTTTGCTGATTGTGGAATTGATACTGGAATAATGAAGATCTTTTGTGATAACTCCAGTGCGATTCGAATTACTGAGAATCCTGTTGAGCACTCAAGAACAAAGCACATTGACATAAGGTACCATTTTATTCGTGATCTTTATGAAAATGGTATCATCAGTATGGAGTTTGTGCCTTCCTAACAAGAATTGGCTGATATTCTCACCAAACCCTTATACACTGCAACGTTTCAACACTTGCGGCTGTCTATTGGTGTTGTTTTGGTTCATTAAAACGTTTCATTGAATCTTGCCCCTATGTCTATCCTTATGTTTTGGGAAATTGAGTCTGAAACTCCAGTAGGTACTTTCCAGTTCAGTTTCTGTAGGATTGTCGCTATTGTCTTTCTAGTATCTCTTTAGTGCTTCAAAATCCTTCTTTTCTTTCGAAATTAAGGTCGCTCTTGTTGTTCTTCTGGGAATGATATCAAATGGGGGAGAGTTCTTTTGAACTTGTGCTTAATAGTAATATCTTGCGGGTTGTGCGGCTGTGGGATTTTATAGGGGTTATCTTGTATCTTAAAACTCATTGATGAATGCATTTAGCTCCGACTTTATGATTGCATCTAAATTAAGTTGGTATGTATTTTTTTCTTTTAGTTTATGAAATGTCTCTTGTGGAAATTTCATTATGATCCCGTTCTTTTACCTTTGCCAATTTTATTGACAAAAAGGGGGAGAAATAATGTAGTTCACACTACAAATACATATGGTTTTCGGATCATTGTGTAAGGGGGAGTGGTTTCCATGATCGTGATGGAGTATTGACTAAAGGGGAGTGATACATATCACCATAGTATTATTGTTAAAGTCGTGATTCAATTGGACTTTGATGTTACATAATGATACTATGACACTGTATAATAATGATCGAGAATCTCGATTTCTCTCATTGTTAAGCTACGGATCTTCAACAACGGTGGTGCTAAACTTACAACCTTTGGGATCATTGGAGTACTTGGAAGGACGAAGATTTCAAGGAGCGTTGAAGATTAGACTATGGAATATGAGCCACTAAAGTTTATCTTTTTTGTATTCCATATGTATTAATAGTTTTGTCACTAAAATTGACAAAGGGGGAGATTGTTAGAGCATAGCTCGGTCGACCTCGCATGCGTTGCTATATCAAGCATGTTTGTCAATGTTAGTGATCAAAACTATGAGTATTGATTTCTAGTATACATATCTAAGTCTCGGACTAGGATAGAAAAGTGTAGTTGAGCTCAAGGACTTCATGGTGATTCATCATACAACGACGAAGATCTACTCAGGAACCGTGGAACTTCATAAACAAAAAGATATGTGGAGACTTGAACTTATCTATCACTCAAAAGTATATCTATTCTATATCCTACTTCTTATGAGACAAAAAGTCTTATGCTATATAGACTGGATCATACACATTTGACATCTCGAGTTGAGTATTCACTACTTATCTTTTTCTTGAAATCGTGTGTTGGTAAAGCGTTTCACTTTGATCAAGTTTATCTTCACCTAGTGACGAAAGTCATGAAAAGTTTCAATTACTTTGAGAATTGCTCTGACGTGAAACGGTCTGTGAATAACGGCTATATAACGTCCTCTGAGAATGTCTCAATGATTGGAATGAGAGTTTAGATTACATAACCATGTATTCCTTAATCCGAAGTTTTTCGAACTTAGTTAACTGAGAGAAACCGGAGGAATTAGCTTTTCCAAGTCCGCGAACCCAGTCCGTGAACTCAGTCCGCGAACTGACGGAAGTTCTCTTGCCGAGAATTTCTGCTGGGATTTCCCAAAAACTCGTTTGCGTGTTTAGTCCGCGAACTAGCGGAAGTCTCTTTGCCGAGATTTTCTGCTGAGTTTGGAAAACTCTGTCGGTTACCTTAAGCCCGCGAACTTGTTTGTGAGCTTAAGTGGTTATCATCTAAAGATGTGCTCTGAACATGAAACTTTAATTACTAAGGAATGCTTTATGCAAACCGTGGCTATAAAGTTCATGAGCCGATTCATCGAATCGAATCATCTTTGTTTCAGTTGTGTCTTGTGTAGTTACATAAGATCTTATAGCAATTGAACAACTCTCTAATTAGTTCATTTGAGTCAATTGAACTAGTTATTGTGAAGAAGAACTAGGTTAATATGAAATACTCATATGGTTAACCTTTTGGGTTACTATGTTGAACCAACATACACGTACACGTTTGGGCATGGTTTTCACAAACCCAGTAAACGTCTACCCAAGTTTGTGTGACAAGCTAAGTTTTCGATCTAACGGTTGAGAAATATTAGCTTGAATCTAAATCAGGTTTTCATCTAACGGTGAATATGGATTGCTTTGTAACTAAGGAAAAACCCTGATTTGAAGGCTATATAAAGGAGACATCTAGCATTTTGCAAAACTAATCCCCACATAATGGTTATTTTCAATGATGTCGTAGTAAAAGGTTCGTTGAGACTTGTGAAGAAAGATTTCTTTAGACTTAATTTTTATAAATAAAAATAACAAACTCAATTAAAAAGTGTTGTAAAAATTATAGAGAGACCGGGGCTAGGATTCCACCATTGGTCGATATTAGTGATTTAATAAAACAATAATTATGCAACTCAACATTCAAATTGATTCTAATAGTATTGCATAGACATGTACATTTCCAAAAGAATAGATGTTAATCCAAGCATAGAATATCAAAACACTAAAGAAAGCATATTCTATCAAGAGAAAATACACCTAACTAATAAAATCATATAATCAATTTTGAGTTCAATGCAAAAATCATAATAGAGTTCTTATGATTAATTAAAATAAAGATATGTCACTTGTACCGAAACAACAGCTTCCTCCATCACCCCAAGGATTGTGTTTAGATCATCATCATCTTTGAAACACGCTCAAAAGTTGATTTCATTTATGCTCAAAAATGGTTTACAAATGATGAGAATGGTTAAAGCTACAGAGAACGATAAATGCAAACTGTCGTTGTTACTGTAGTATATAAGACTGTCAACTATCAGTCTGCGACCCACGGGTAATTTTCGCTGTTACTGTAGCTTCTAAGACTTCCAGGATGTGTTGCAATTACTGTAGCGTAAATGAATGTCTAGGTTGGTCTTATGTTCTTCGTGTTCTTCACAGCAGCAGAAATGGTGGTTTCCTGCCACTTGATTATCTCGACTCTCTGATGCTCTGCAACTCTCCCAATCTCTCCCTCCCTTTCTCTGATGTCATCTGCTCTCTTTAAACTCGACAGGCCCATGAAATCTTCGAGAATATCTTCAGTTAATTAATTATTCTTCACGACAGTAACATGAGAATAATTTCCCTGTTTAGGTTCTTTACGCGTCTGCTGGCCATAAAACTCTCCTTATTTAAATCTTACACGCTATAAACACGTTTCCAATTCAAGTGGAACACCTAACAACTCGTGCCATCCTCAGTTGAATTCGGGAAAGAAGAAGGAAAACCCGAGACTCTCTGTTTCTTCAAACTCAACGTTCTAACCAAACACAATCGATTCCAACACACGTACCATCCCTGTTAAGTTGTAACAGGATAATCACATCCCAATCCAATGAAAAACTCCGACCAAAGCCTTCCCAAATCACTTCCAGCAATTCCGATAATAACACCCAATACTTGCCCTGTATCACTCAAATCAGTGATTCCAGCCAATTCTGTTTGAAACGAACTCCATTAGCATCCCTGTTGAGCCCATTGGAACAACCCAAATCAATTTCAGGGTTTAAGTCTCATTAAAACCGATCCAAAAAGCAAACCCTAATTCTGCCAGAAGAGAACCAATTTTCCCGCCAAAGCACAGTATTTGAATTCTTGAAGATGACCTCCCCTTATCCTCTGGTGGGGTGCCATTAGTACTGCCCTGGAAATGGGATGCCCCTTAGTAATTCTTCCGGGGTCCAAATAGCACTATTTGAGTAACTTTTCTACACAAGCGTATTTCTCCAAAAACACCTACACAAACATAAAAACACCATAATAAGTACAAAATCAAGCACTAACAATAGAGACACTGAGGACAATTCGGATATAAAAATGTGTCTATCACCACACGTATGTGTGATACTAGTGTGCTCGCTAGAGTCGATTCTCCTTTAACCTTTGGTTTTCTTCTCTAAAACCAGGTTAACGACTTAAAGACTTCATTAGGATTGTGAAGCCAGACCGACACTACCTTTATCGTAGTTGTGTGATCTGATCTTGCATCTTCTATCATACGAGTACAATCTATTGATTGGCTTGAGATCGTGAGAGTTCTCCGATAGGCAAGTTAAAGAAGTCACAAACATCTTCGTCTCACTGTTTGTGATTCCTCGACAAACCGCTTGTGTAGTCAAGAAGGATTGTTGAGAGGTGATTGATTAATATAGGCTGTTCTTCGGGAATATAAGACCGGATTATCAATTGGTTCCTGTTCACCTTGATTTTATATCTTAAGACGGAACAAAACCTAGGGTTTTTCTGTGGGGGACAGATTTATCCTTTGATAGAATTTTCTGTGTGAGACAGATTTGTTTATTATCAAGTCTGCGATTTTGGGTTGCAGCAACTCTTAGTTGTTGGTGAGATCAGCTAAGGGAATCAAGTGCGCGGTGTCCTGCAGGGATCAGAGGCGTAGGAGTACAACTGTACCTTGAATTAGTGGGAGACTGATTGGGGTTCAACTATAGTCCAGTCCGAAGTTAGCTTGGAGTAGGCTAGTGTCTGTAGCGGCTTAATACAGTGTGTATTCAATCTGGACTAGGTCCCGGGGTTTTTCTGCATTTGCGGTTTCCTCGTTAACAAAACTTCTGGTGTCTGTGTTATTTCTTTTCCGCATTATATATTTTTTATATAATTGAAATAATACAGGTTGTGCGTTAAATATCATCAATTGGAAATCTAACCTTTGGTTGTTGATTGATATTGATTGATCCTTGGATATTGGTCTTTGGTACCATCAAGTTATCTCTCTTTGATAAAGACTCGCAGATTTCCATTTGCTTGTGTAAAGATCAAATCCAGAGATTGAGATATAAACTCTTTGATATATCTTTTTATTGATTGAGTCTAACTGTCTAGTTGATTCTCATAAAAAGTATATTGGAGTTTGTCCATACAGATTGCTAAGCGAAATATTGGGTGGTGTTGTTAGACCCCACTTTTTCAGAATTGATTAGCATTTGGGCATTGGTCTTTGGTACCGTCCAAGTTATTTCTCATATCAATCGGGCTCACAGATTTCTATTTGTTGGATTGCAGATTGTATTGAGAAATTGAGATATAACTCTTTGATATCTTTCTTGGTTGTGCTCGCTTTATGAGATGGTGCTCTCGGAATTATATTGGAGTTAGTCCATACAAATTACTAAACGAATGATTGGGTGTGGTTGTTATACCCCCCGCTTTTTCAAAACATATCATCATACTACGAAAGGGTAATAAAAAATATTTTCGGATTGAATATATACTTAGATTTTCTTTAGGGGGAGTAAATCTTTTGTTATTCAAATATCAACAACGACATTTATTTTTTGAATATATGCAGGATATTGTGCTATTAAAACTTGGAATCAACCATATGAAGAATGAGTTATTTTGTAATTCGTTTATCTCCATATGTAATAGAGTTTTGTCACTATAATTGACAAAGAGGGAGATTGTTAGAGCATAGCTCGGTTAAACCAACCAAACATTGGTATGTTAAGTTTGGTTGTCATATTTTAGTATCAAAACTTATCTAAAGTCGCTTGATTAATTACTAGAGTCAACTTTATTTAGGTTAGAATAGAAATTCTAGGAATGTTGAAACTTACTGACTTGACTTGTTTTCTTTCGAGTCGCTTTATATTGAAAACATAACATGTGAAGCTTTATTTATGACACTCTAGTGACTAGACTTAATCATAGCACTATGATCAAAGTATCAAGGAATTATATTGAATTACGAAGTATAACGCTTATCTTTTGAAATTCGTAAATATGACATCAACATAATCTATGTATATAGTTATTTGATTATGTGTGGGATATAAGTGTGATTTCATCCTAGAAAACTATGTATTATTACATATTTTTAAGGAAGTAGATGTATGAACTTGTTTCATAATCGAAAGGGAAATCATAAGTGTATTAGTCCGATTTTTCATTGAATAATATTTGGATGACCAATGCAAGATGACAAGGTAGAACCAATCTTAACATATGTTGAGAATCAAGGTAGAACCGGTCATAGCCTATATTGCCTGACATGGTATAACCAATCCTAACTAGTTTTGGATAACATGGTATAACCGGTCATAATGTATATCTAGTGACATGGTATAACCGATCATAACTAGTATAGGGAAGAAAGGTATAACCGGTCATAACCTATATTGGGAGTCATGGTATAACCGGTCCTAACTTAGTTTGGGAATCATGGTATAACCGGTCCCAAAAGCAAAAATGAGTTTCCAATATTCACATACTTGTTTATGTTGTGTGTGAATTTGGAATTATGGCTTGCTAAGATATGAAACTTCTAGATGTCGACATTATTTGAACATGTGCATAACTTTTATCATCAATTGTTCAAATATATTCCTGATGCTCCGATGCATGTCGTAACCACAACAAATTAGTGAATATTTTCTCACTTAATTAACAAGTAATATGGTGCTAGTTAAGTTCGTTCCCACGGGGAGCAAGAGGTTTTAGTTGTCTTATAATGTCACAAAAAGGGGGGTTTTGGTTTTAGATTTTACAAAGCAAAATAAATAAACAAAGCAATTGAAAGATAAAGGGAAATCAATAAGATAAATAATATCAAGGAATCCTTCTTCAATGATTCAAGTTATGTTCTTGTCTAATTTTTAATAGTCACGGATTTTCATCAACCGTAGGTTAACAAGTTCGCTTAGATAACCCCAAAATTCCTTGTTTCAATGAATAACAAGTTCGCTTAGTTATCAGATTCTATTCAAAAGAACCAACATGAGGTTCGCTTACAAGATGTAATTCTATGAACGCATTAAGATTTATGAATTTAGGTTTGATACTATTAGTTAGACTCGGTTCGCTCGATCCACTTGCTAGCATTGTTTTCACACACAATTGCTCCATGATATCCCTCCACAAGGTCTCGTGTTCTCTACTTGTGTAAATAGTCAAGAAACTATTACTTATCCCCTAACTTTTACTAGCTTTAGATTGAGTTAGCAAATCGATTTAGCGTGGACTCTAAACAATCTATAAAACAATCATAGACATTCATATTAATAAAAACAAACAATAATCATGTGAAAACTTCATTGTAAGATTTAAAACAAAACTCAAAACATGTTAAGAACTAGGAATTCATCCCCAATCAATAAAAAATTTAACCACACATAGTTTGGAGTTAATATAAATAATTAAAAGAAAAGCAAGCAAAAACCAAAGTGTTGTGTGTGTATAGGTGTGTAGAGAAAAGTAAAGAACTTCTCATTTATAGGATTCACTTTGCTTGCAATCTTCTTAGGATTAGGACCCCTTTCCCATTCAATTTCCAAGTCCTTGTCTTTGTGAAATTCCTCCTCTTCTCTTCCAAATTCAATTTCAAGTCAAATTTCACATCCAATTCAAAATCCAAGGCTTCACACTCATGAGAAAAGCTCACACAAAAATCTGTGATTTTGGGTCGCGAGGAAAGTCTCTGGGATCACCAGAAATGAGTCGGGAAAGTCACTGCCGACAACCTGAATATTCTTCTCAGTCGACGAAATATTCCGTTATGGTACCGTTATAGTCAACTGTCAAACTAACGGTCTTCTATTAGTCAACTGGTCAAGGAAAAGGAATTCAGCCGAGATAGCCGGTCTGACTCGGAGCATGTTTATTTTCTACTGACTCTGGGTCTGGATCTGACTCGTCCCTTGACTCGGTCCGAGTCAGATGTCAGATCGTTCGTTTTTTATTTTGAGTCAGATTTGACTCGCGATCTGAGTCAGACCTAACCCCTGACTCGGACCGGTTTGAGTCAGGTAATAAAATACCCCTGACTCATAGGAACAAACCACCGACTCATATTTTTTAGTCATATGAGTCATATCTGACTTAAAAAACAAACATATTGAGTCAGATCCAGATGAGTCTGGTGATTTCAGTCGTATCCAGATGATCAGGTGATTTAAGTCAGATCCGGACGAGTCAGGTGAGTCAGAGAAAACAAACATGTTTTCGGTCTTACTGCGCTGAATCACTGAGAGGATCAGGATCGGCATCGGATTCATAATAAACTCGCCTGAATCGTATCATCGCCGACACTGAGTTAACTCGCCGGAGTGGAAATCCGGACAGAGTTTCCTCTGTTTCTATTATATTCCGGCCATTTTCCAGGCCTTTCTATTCTTTCCCTGCGATAATTCCTAACATACATTTGTTCATTCAAAACATAACCCATTCATTTAGGCTTCCCTGTAACAGCAGCAACAGGTCTTCTTTACAATTTTCTGCAACAAACCACAACTCCATCTTCCGACCTAGCCATTGCACGCCACGGTCTCCATCAAATTATTTCTTTTCATCATCACTACAGACCCATCTCTTCCAACCTTAGCAGCATCGATTCTTCATTTCCTCACTGAATTCTTCATATCAGAACCACATCTCTTTTGGTTCTCTGAAATCCCATTCCACACAAATAACCCATATCTCCGGTAATCATCAATTTGTATCAACAACAGAAGGACTCATCTTCTTCCTCTCTGCACCACAGCTCAGATCCCCTTTCTTCTCTCAATTTCTGAGATCGACAACCATTATCAATCAGACTCAAAATCTCCGATTCATCAATTATAGTGACCAACACCATCATTTGCTTCGATCAACCTCTTCTCTGTCATAATTTCTCGATCTCCCTTCAAGAACCCTCAGTTTCTTCTCTCGGCTGCTTATGGCTACGCCTCCTTCTATCTCTCTCTTTTATTTCATTGATTTCAGGCGTAGAAGTAAATCTTCTTGATTTAGGGTTAGGTTGGATTTGGGTGCTAATAGCACACCCATCTTATGGATAGGGGATTCCAAGTGGCAGTTATTTACACCCATACTTAGGATTCGGGATACCTGGACTGGCATCCCCTTAACCTTGGTTCGGTTCCCAATAGTGTTCGCCAGGTGAATGACAATTTTTCCCTTTCAACTCAAATTGAATGATTTATTCTTCTTTTCTTCCGCATAACTCCAAAGTACCTAATAACTCTAATAACTCAAGAACACACGTAAAATACATAATTCACAAGAAAAATAGCAAAGAAAGCAGATACAATAGATAATAAATATGGTGTATTCTACACCCTAACACTCAAGGTGATCCCAAACTGAAATATTGAAAAGCATTTAATTACCAACAATTAAAGCATATACTCTAGAAAAGGATTATTAGTTAATGTGTGAGGACTTCGGAATACCTATATAATAGATAACCGCAATCACACGGCGTCTAACTAGTAGACAACGGCAAGTATGGGTCGAACCCACAGGGAGCGGTGGAAAGTTTGGTAATCAATATCTCTAATAAACTAACCATAAACAATATTTTTGGATTTTTGAAAGAATAAGAACAAAGAAAATAAACTAAACTAATAGAACGTAACCAAGATGTGAAAGTCGGTAAACATGGTTTGTGATATCCACCACTATTTCTATTTACTTACTGAAATGAAACATAATTATGAATATATGTTTATCGTCCGTTCTGTTGGCATCGCCTATTATACGTATTAGAGTCGCAAATGACAACGGTATACCCTAAGCATAGCACATCAAAAGAATAAATCCAAGCATGCACCGTCAAATTGCATCAGTAAGAAAATTATACGAAACTAAATATCAAATTACAAATATTATTTGACAATTCTAAGCATAACCCATCAAAGAACTTAACCCAAGCATGGAATATCAAATAATGAGACCAAAAATATTTGCAAAACTATCAATTACGCTCATAGGTTTTTAAAACCGGTGAAGCAACAACTCATTTCTCATTTAGTCAATAAACAATAATTAAAAATTAGTCTATTCAAATCATAATAGTCTTTGCTCAATTAATCAATTCAAAATAGCCAATACTCCAAGTGGTTTCTATCATAAATCCTAGTTACAAGAGATTCACTAGCTAATTGAAATGGAATGACAAAAATGAAAAAAAGCAAACCTTTCTGCGTCTGTAGTCTCCCGTCGTCGGCCTCCTCTACGACGTCTGTAGTCGCACGTTCCCCCTCCTAAAGTTGTTCTCTGTTCGTTTACAAGTAGGTGTTGCGAGAAAAGATGTAGGTATTGCGAGAAAACAAGACCTAACAAATAGTTGCCAGGCCCGGTCCATTACTAACGCCACCTGCCAATTCCAAACATAGAACCAAATATGACCACCACCAATTTATGTCTTGTGAACCTTCTCAGTCTCGTCCATACCTGCTCTACCGACATGACATTCAACTCTACCACAACACCAGCTACCCTGTCCATCTCGATATGGTTGAAGACTTCCTTCCCATCTCAAATATGTATGCAAGTACCAAGACCAACACTGGTATAAATCATCACTGCCAGCTACGATCATAGAAACATCTTCCATTCTACGACCTTATCTCTTTTCTCTCTCAATCACAGCTCTGATTCAAATTCGTATCCACAGTTCTTCTTGCTCTTAACTATGTTGTTTAAATCCATGACCATGGCAGCAATCCTTATCAACAGACAAGATTCGTCACTACCATCAGTTGTTCAACCATCCATCATTCACAAATCAACCAAGCTTCAATTTGTGTTGCTGCATGTTCTCCCTGCACATAAATGATGCCTGCAACAAACCTGTCATACCTATGTCAACAGCTCCGGCAACTTCTGCCCAGAGTAAGACTCTCTGATGAAGTCAGCACCAACCTCCGTTCTCTGTCCAGTTAAACATCTTCCTCCACCGTCTGGCTAAATCTCGTCACACTCTTTGTACAAGCTCCGGCAAATCCTCACTCCACTCGGGTCTTGTTTGCTGCCTGCCAAATTTTTCCCAGTTGAGAACTTTATGCTAATAGTTATTTAAACTTTGATAAACTCCAATACCACCAGTTCCTTGACTCGCTTCTCCATCTCGGTATCTTCAAAGTCCTACCATTGCCTGCAACAGACCTGTTAACCCATGTGAGACCCCTTTAACTTCTCTAGCCAACGTCGTTCTTGTTCACTGACTTCTACTCCCCTCCGTTCATCACATTCATCCACAAGAAAACAGTGAACCAGTAGTCAATACCCATCTTACTTCATGTTTGTTCTTGATGTCTCTATCTCCACTGTCATAGCTCCAATTATTACCGCCAAAACCTATAACTCTGTGATATTGTTGTGATACTATAAAACATCTTCCCTCATTTAAACCATAGCATCGATCTTTATTATGCAACCAAGTCCCAACACCCATCGGTTGTTGTAGTGTAGATACCAGAATCCACACCATACACATGGCGAGTGGAAAAGAATCGGAGCAAGGTACCATGAAGCAGTGACACACACCATAACAACTCTAGGACTGCTTCAACATTAAGGTAAGGATAAAAGCGACATTTGCCGGAAGATTTTTCCCTTAAAAGCGTTACGATTAAGTTGGAGAGGCGATCTTTTTCCTTTTTTCTCTTCTTACTATCTAAAACTCTCTCAACTTCAGGAGCTTGTAATGAAGTTCCATTAATTGGAACCAAACACTCATAAATAAACGCCTTAATTCCTGCACGTGGATGTAGGCATAGCCGAACCACGTTAAATCGTCTGTGTGAATTTCTTATTTATCTGTTTATGGTTCGTCTTTTATATATTACTTTATGATTTGAATCAAGATCCATTGATCTTGTCCATTTGGTTGTGCTATTATGATAATGATAGTCACAATTTGACGCTAGAAAAAGGGAATGGGTAAAGAATTTATTCTACATGTTCCGGATCTACTCTCTTTGCTTTTTATTAATTTCCTGAAACTGGTTCTTGAATTTCCTTTTTCTTCACTGAAGATTTGTTTTAATTTGGTGTTCTCACAGGAAAAATTTGATTGGGTACCACCCAACTAACGAATACCATCCGAGAACATCCATATGTTAGCTCTTAAGCTTTTTATTAATCTTCTAAAATTGGATTTCAATTGAACAAAACCCAATTCCCTAAATATTTCAGTAAGGGCTATCCTCTACTAAATCTCCCTTTGTTTTTAACCTGGCGATTTATGGTTAATATCTCTTGCTATTATAAAGTGGGCGTTGTTATATCATCTGCTCTTTTGATTTAACTTTCAGCAACATGATCTTTAGCTGTTTTTCAAGCTTTAAACTGGGTCTAAAACACTGGCTTTTGACCGATTCACGAGAACGATTTAACAAACCATTACTTTTGAAGCTAGTTTTGTATTTAAACTACAGATCTGATCCAACTAGCCATGACGGGTTCCATAAACTAGCACAATTTAAATTTTTTTTGTAATACTTTTTGTCTCCATAATTTTATCAATTTGCAGGGACAAATATTAAAGGATACCACCATCGGATACATAAAGCAGCGTAATAGGAAAAAAAAAAAACAATTTTAGCGCCAATGAAAGCAGCTACATCTTCGGTTTGGTGGTCAAGCTTATCCGATGCACAAGCCACCGGACAACGTTTCTATGACGAGAAACCTAACGACGTACAAGTTTCCCAACATGCAGCTGACCCGACGTATAAGTTGCTGCTCCAAAAGAGTTGATACTTTTCTAAACTAGGAATTACCAATAGGTACTATTATAGTGATACTAGTTAGTGGCAGGTTCACCCACTAAAGCCCAGTAACTAGTGGTCCATAATAAAAAGAAAACATAAAAATGGACCCAATTTTTTAATCCCAGGTCCTGTACACGTGCGGGACAAATCATGTGAAATTTTCAAATACCTAAACTATCCTTCCAATCCTACATATATTTAAGCAGCCTATTTCAAAGTTTCTAAAAAAAAACAGCGAATTCACATCCGGTTTCTGCTCTATTTCTTCTTCTCGCTTTTGGACTAGGGTTTTTGAAGATTTCTTTAGTGATTTTAACAGGTATGTTGCTTAATCTTTTCTATTTTCTTCTTTCTGCTACAGTTTCGTGGAGATTGGTTGTGTTCTGTTTTGTTTTTTATGAATCTTGTTCGTATTTATTAAGTTATTTGGTTAGATTGTTAAGTTTTTAGCTTATTTTAGCTTTCGATTTGATTATCTTTCTATTTTCTTTTCAAAATCAGGTTTGTTTTCACTTTCAGATCGTATTATCCAGCAGTACATATATGACATACTCATTGTTTCTGCTACAGTTTTTGAATCATGTTTAAGATTTGAATTTTGGATCATGGAGATTGGTTGTGTTCTGTTTGTTTTTTATGAATCTTGTTCGTATTTATTCAGTTATTTGGTTAGATTGTTAAGTTTTTAGCTTATTTTAGCTTTCGATTTGATTTTCTTTCTGTTTTCTTTTCAAAATCAGTTTTGTTCTCACTTTCAGATCGTATTATCCAGCAGTACATATATGACATACTCATTGTTTCTGCTGCAGTTTTTGAATCATGTTTAAGATTTGAATTTTGGATCATGGAGATTGGTTGTGTTCTGTTTGTTTTCTATGAATCTTGTTCGTATTTATTAAGTTATTTGGTTAGATTGTTAAGTTTTTAGCTTATTTTAGCTTTCGATTTGATTATCTTTCTATTTTCTTTTCAAAATCAGGTTTGTTTTCACTTTCAGATCGTATTATCCAGCAGTACATATATGACATACTCATTGTTTCTGCTACAGTTTTTGAATCATGTTTAAGATTTGAATTTTGGATCATGGAGATTGGTTGTGTTCTGTTTGTTTTTTATGAATCTTGTTCGTATTTATTCAGTTATTTGGTTAGATTGTTAAGTTTTTAGCTTATTTTAGCTTTCGATTTGATTATCTTTATATTTTCTTTTCAAAATCAGGTTTGTTTTCACTTTCAGATCGTATTATCCAGCAGTACATATATGACATACTCATTGTTTCTGCTACAGTTTTTGAATCATGTTTAAGATTTGAATTTTGGATCATGGAGATTGGTTGTGTTCTGTTTGTTTTTTATGAATGTTGTTCGTATTTATTCAGTTATTTGGTTAGATTGTTAAGTTTTTAGCTTATTTTAGCTTTCGATTTGATTATCTTTCTGTTCTTTTTTCAAAATCAGTTTTGTTCTCACTTTCAGATCGTATTATCCAGCAGTACATATATGACATACTCATTGTTTCTGCTACAGTTTTTGAATCATGTTTAAGATTTGAATTTTGGATCATGGAGATTGGTTGTGTTCTGTTTGTTTTTTTATGAATCTTGTTCGTATTTATTCAGTTATTTGGTTAGATTGTTAAGTTTTTAGCTTATTTTAGCTTTCGATTTGATTATCTTTCTGTTTTCTTTTCAAAATCAGGTTTGTTTTCACTTTCAGATCGTATTATCCAGCAGTACATATATGACATACTCATTGTTTCTGCTACAGTTTTTGAATCATGTTTAAGATTTGAATTTTGGATCATGGAGATTGGTTGTGTTTTGTTTGTTTTTTATGAATCTTGTTCGTATTTATTCAGTTATTTGGTTAGATTGTTAAGTTTTTAGCTTATTTTAGCTTTCGATTTGATTATCTTTCTGTTTTCTTTTCAAAATCAGGTTTGTTTTCACTTTCAGATCGTATTATCCAGCAGTACATATATGACATACTCATTGTTTCTGCTACAGTTTTTGAATCATGTTTAAGATTTGAATTTTGGATCATGGAGATTGGTTGTGTTCTGTTTGTTTTTTATGAATCTTGTTCGTATTTATTCAGTTATTTGGTTAGATTGTTAAGTTTTTAGCTTATTTTAGCTTTCGATTTGATTATCTTTCTGTTTTCTTTTCAAAATCAGTTTTGTTCTCACTTTCAGATCGTATTATCCAGTAGTACATATATGACATACTCATTGTTTCTGCTACAGTTTTTGAATCATGTTTAAGATTTGAATTTTGGATCATGGAGATCGGTTGTGTTTTATTTGTTTTTTATGAATCTTGTTCGTATTTATTAAGTTATTTGGTTAGATTGTTAAGTTTTTAGCTTATTTTAGCTTTCGATTTGATTATCTTTCTGTTTTCTTTTCAAAATCAGGTTTGTTTTCACTTTCAGATCGTATTATCCAGCAGTACATATATGACATACTCATTGTTTCTGCTACAGTTTTTGAATCATGTTTAAGATTTGAATTTTGGATCATGGAGATTGGTTGTGTTCTGTTTGTTTTTCATGAATCTTGTTCGTATTTATTCAGTTATTTGGTTAGATTGTTAAGTTTTTAGCTTATTTTAGCTTTCGATTTGATTATCTTTCTGTTTTCTTTTCAAAATCAGGTTTGTTTTCACTTTCAGATCGTATTATCCAGCAGTACATATATGACATACTCATTGTTTCTGCTACAGTTTTTGAATCATGTTTAAGATTTGAATTTTGGATCATGGAGATTGGTTGTGTTCTGTTTTGTTTTTTATGAATCTTGTTCGTATTTATTAAGTTATTTGGTTAGATTGTTAAGTTTTTAGCTTATTTTAGCTTTCGATTTGATTATCTTTCTGTTTTTTTTTTCAAAATCAGGTTTGTTTTCACTTTCAGATCGCATTATCCAGCAGTACATATATGACATACTCATTGTTTCTGCTACAGTTTTTGAATCATGTTTAAGATTTGAATTTTGGATCATGGAGATTGGTTGTGTTCTGTTTGTTTTTTATGAATCTTGTTCGTATTTATTCAGTTATTTGGTTAGATTGTTAAGTTTTTAGCTTATTTTAGCTTTCGATTTGATTATCTTTCTGTTTTCTTTTCAAAATCAGTTTTTTTCTCACTTTCAGATCGTATTATCCAGCAGTACATATATGACATACTCATTGTTTTTGCTACAGTTTTTGAATCATGTTTAAGATTTGAATTTTGGATCATGGAGATTGGTTGTGTTCTGTTTGTTTTTTATGAATCTTGTTCGTATGTATTCAGTTATTTGGTTAGATTGTTAAGTTTTTAGCTTATTTTAGCTTTCGATTTGATTATCTTTCTGTTTTCTTTTCAAAATCAGGTTTGTTTTCACTTTCAGATCGTATTATCCAGCAGTACATATATGACATACTCATTGTTTCTGCTACAGTTTTTGAATCATGTTTAAGATTTGAATTTTGGATCATGGAGATTGGTTGTGTTCTGTTTGTTTTTTATGAATCTTGTTCGTATTTATTCAGTTATTTGGTTAGATTGTTAAGTTTTTAGCTTATTTTAGCTTTGGATTTGATTATCTTTCTGTTTTCTTTTCAAAATCAGTTTTGTTCTCACTTTCAGATCGTATTATCCAGCAGTACATATATGACATACTCATTGTTTATGCTCTTAGATTCTGTTTCTTGCATAGATCTCTCACATTTTAGTTTGACCCATCAGTACGTATGTGAAATACTGTATTTTAATACTGTTACATCTTTGTCACATTTGCAGGTTCAAACATGTCCGATGCAGAGTGTTCCAATCCAAATACCTACTGCTATGCATACATTTACTATAAGCATCATCATTTTGCTCACCTGGTTACTTTTAAGTCTAGTATTGATGACCTGAAATTTCTTATTTGTGAAAACTGGAGAACCTTGAACCCTTCTGAGATTATCATCACTTATGTTGAGAATGGTGTCAAAGTGCCTGTGATTGCTGACTTTCAACTACATGGTCTCGCTGCCTTGCATTTTTCAAAGAAATCGGCGTTCTTTGAGATGCATGTGGATTTTCTTTCTGCTGGTGGATGTAGTTCCTCTACATTCAGCGACGTAGACAACAATTCAGAACTGATTAGGGCAGATAGAGATAGTTATGAAACTGATGGAAAAGAAATTGTTAAACCTCTTCTGTCCGATGGGTGGGAGAATGTTTTTGATGATCCTAACAAGCTTTTTCGTGGTGGTGTTGATGTTGTTCGGTTGGCCTGTCAAAAGTATTGTTTGAAGACTGGGTATCGCGTAACAAAGGTGAAGAATGATCGTGAAAGGTTCACAATGAAATGCAGTAAAGTCCCATGCACTTGGATGATCCATGCAGTTTCTATTGATTCTACTTGCGATGTTTTTAGGATAAAAAAGTATGTTGGGAGGCACACTTATGGAGCTGGTGTGAAGTTGAGAAGTCCTAAAGTATCGAAGAAGCTGGTACACAACCTTATTCATGATCGTGTGATGCACAACCCACTTATCAAGCCTCGCGAAATTGAAGATTATATAAAAGTTGGTGCTGGTGTTAATATCAAATATCACCATGCATATCATGGTTTGGAAACCATGAAATTTTTGGGAATGATGTAAAGTCTTACTCTGATCTGGTTTGGTGGGTGAATTCATTGAAAGAAACAAATCCTGGCTCTTATGCGGATTTTCAGTTTAACGATGCAACTCAGACATTTGAAAGGTTATTCATCGCAATAGGCGCTTGTATTGAAGGTTATAGACTTTGTCGACCAATGATTTTTGTTGATGCAACTTTTCTGAACGGGAGATTTAGAGGTACCCTTATGGATGCTACTTGTCTGAATGGGAATCAAGGAAAGTGCTCTTTGTTAGTTTTAATTGTTATTGTTTACAAGTTATTCACTGCTTTTAATCGTTGGAACTTTTTGAGTATACCATTTATGTACTGAAAAGTTATTGTGTCTAACACACACTAATTCATATATGTAAGCATAAGACCTTTTTTTGAGTACAATATGTCTATTATGTACTGGAAATTCTTAGTCTATTTTCCAGTACATAATATATGTTAGGTCTATGAATATAGCAACATATTTAGTGACAGTATATAATATATGTATTGTTTGTTTTTTGCAGGTTTTTATCCGCTAGCCTTTGCATTGGTCCCAGGAGAGGATGTTGACAATTGGGATTGGTTTATGTGCAATCTTAGCAACATTGTTCATGACCGTCATATCACCTTTATGTCTGATCGTCATGAAGGATTGTTGAGGGCTATTCCTAAACACTTTCCTACTTCCCATCATGGCTATTGTTACTACCACTTGCAAGGAAACTTACCAATCAGGAAATCGGACGAGAAGTACAAAGAAGTTATGGCTTGTTTCAAAAAAGCAACTTATGCTCTCACACCAGCAAGATATGAAGAAGCACTAATGGAAATGGAGTTAATGAGAAGGCCTGGGGTTGCTGAGTATTTCCGCAATATGCCTAGAGAACATTGGTCCAGCGCGTTCTTCACTGGCTGTAGATTTGGTCAGACTACATCAAGCGTTGCTGAGTCCTTCAATAATTGGATTCGGAAAGACAAGAGGTTGCCTTCCTGCGCCCTCGTTGACATGATCAGGTTTGTGTGTGTGTTTTTTTTGTTGGTGTTTTCTTTGTTTTTGGTTCATTTTTTTTTTTGTTCAAAATTTATTACAGGTGTTCTTTTTGTTCCATTCATAGGTTACGCGTTATGGAGTTGATGAATGAACGTCACGAAATGAGTCTTTTGATGGACCCAGAGAAGCTCACTCCTACCTACGAGGCGTTACTTAAAGAACATATTCAAATTGGTCGAGTTTGGAATGTTACTCAGTCATCTGCGTATGAGTATGAGATTCATTCGCCTAGGTTAGCTTTATCCCATAAAACAACTTTTACTGTACTATAGCATACATGTAGGAGTGAATCATATGTTTTGTTTTTTTGTATTTGTTTGCAGTGCTGCATATATGTACTGATTTTAAGTTATTTGTGTTGAAAAGCTTTTTACGCATCTGCAGGTCTCACACTGTTGATCTGCTGAACAAGACTTGCACCTGCCAAAGATGGCGTGTTTATGGTTTTCCATGCTCTCATGCTACAGCAGCTATATCTTCCAAGGGTGATCGATACGTAGATTATATCGAAGACTACTTCAAAGTTACAAATTTTTAGCAACTGTATTCAATTGCTATCAGACCAATCCCCAACTACAACAGGCCAGAGCAGTATCTGCCAGAGGATACTATTTTTCCACCCCATCCACGAGTTCCACCAGGTAGGCCAAAGGGAAATCGTATCAAGAATGCATGGGAGAAATCTAGGAAGTCTGTCCGTTGTTCCAACTGTAAGAAGAAAACTCACCACAACAAGGCAACGTGTATTAGTTCTATTGGTCACAATGCAGATTCTGTTTTGCGCATCATTTTAAACACTTTTGTTCGCTTTTTTTAGAGTGCTGAAATTATGTACTGTTTGATATCTTTCTGGGACAAGGTACTTTGTGCTTATTTAAGACTCTTTTAATGGTACTTTGTACTGCATTATCCACTTTCAATATTATTGGTTTTTCAGGTTGATTTCCAAGTTTGTTCAAGACTTTCTGAGCACAACTATTATGTACTTTCTGTTCAATTAAGACACACCAAACAAAGAGACCAGCTCTGAGATTCATGTTCTCTCCCATCATGATTAAAAAATTTAGAGAGTCATATTCTTCAATTGACTCTAATAGCTGGTCTATGTTACATAATACACACCAAAACACTTCATACTATGGACTTTTACCATCCAACATGTTAACATTTTTATAAATCCAAACAACTGTACATAGATTAAACACAAACACCATAGTTTCGAGAACAATTGTTATCAAAATAAATAAGAATAATTACTAAACTTTGATATTGTCTAAAACAAACTAGCAAACTCTGAATATGTTCTCTATGATAACTTCTACTATGCATTCCTAATTCATATAAGCACTGTCTTAAAAACCTTTTGGAGCATGAATATTCCAGCTCTCCTCAGGAGGAGATGTTGCTGAGAGTATTTTGCATGCTAAAGAGATCCTCTTCTTATGTATTTTTTCCTTTAGTTCTTCTGGGTATCCCAAGCTCATTCGCACTCCATCAATTACTTCCTCCTTTGCAACTTTCTTCATGATGTCCATGATATATATTGCACAATCTGGATAGTCTCCCTGTTGAGGTGTTGGGTAACTAATCATCTTTACTCTGCTTATAAGTGGAAGGCGCAGGCTCGACAAGCGTTCATTAATTGCTAACAAGCAGTATTCTGCCATAAGATTAGCATTATCGAGACACTCATTTTTGGATACAGCTTCCCAAGTGTTGTAGTGGAAGAATTCGCCTTTCTCGCATTCATACACAAGAAGCGTCCAATGCACGTTTTGGTGTGACATTGGAATAATAATCTTCCTGGTTCCTTCCTCCATATTCCTGATGGGTAAGAATACAGCAGTGTTTGCTGCTACTTGATGTACTGGGTCACTTAAATAAAACTGAAAAAGAATTAAATTTATCAGTGTAGTAAATATGTACTGAAAATTATAGTGTAAAACACATATATGAAAGCATAATATTTGTTACAACATCAAAAAAAAATTGTTTCGTTTTAGTTTCGCAGATATGCTATGCCCTTTACAAAGACATGATGCATGTTGTTTATCAAGATAAATTGGAAAACATACCCAGCCTGTTGGATCAATGTGGAGTACTGGAATGTACTTTCTCTGTCCATTCACTGGTTGCTCATTATGATATGCTTTTTTCAGTTGGTATTGCCAGTAATTTATAAGATCTCCCTCTAAAGCCCTGTTATGTAGCAGATCTTCAAATGTCTCTGCAGATAATATATGATGACCAATCACAGCAGGAGCTTTCCAAGCACTGTTGCTGCAAATTCAAATAATCCAAATCAATTATAAGTTTGATTCTAAACGAAGTACATAAAGTTTTGTTAAAATGAAAGGGACCTATCCAAGAGAGACTCACATTGAGGTAGCTTTGTCAAAAAAAGGAGAGAGAAGCGCTCTTTGTTGTGAACTCAAATCCTTATAGAACGGAGATTTCCTTAGGCTCAACAACTTGCGTGCATTCTTCACTTTTTTAGTAAGTTCTTGCAGATTTGGATCACCTTTAGCTTTTCTCTTTCTCACATTCTCGCTATCCTTTTTCTGAACTTTCTCTGTTGGGCAATCTTTTCCAACTTGGTTTTCAGTTCTGGACTTTGTTTTTCGCCTTTTATGTCCCAACAGTCCTTTGCCACTAGAAAACTCAGGATCAACTCTTTTCTGCGGGTGGCTCCGAGTTACTGGCTTCTGAGGGGTGTATGTGATTTTTGGAGTAAGTTTCTTCTCCTTGGCTGAGATAGTCGGCTTTTTCTTCTCCTTGTCCATGACTGACGTAGTCGACTTCTCTATTGGTTTGACTTCATTACTCTTTGTAGCCAGCCTATCTTCGAGTCTCTTGGCAAGTGTTACGTCATCTTCCTCTGATGTTTGACTAACTCCAGGTTCGTTATCCTTCAATATACCATAAACGTAAAAAAAAAAATGAGAGACTAAAAAAGCAAAAAAAAAAATGAACAGAATAGAACATATGTATTCTTGGATTCTTTTCAGTACATAAGTTATGTACTTTTAGTTTCACTGAGTACATAACATATGTACTGTTGGTTTTTCCCATGTTATTGAACATATGTAACATAAGTGGTCCATTAAGTATTGATAAATTTGTTACTTTTCACTTTTTTGGTAATTATAATTACCTTCTGTAGCTCAGAAAGAAGTTGGAGAGTCTCAGCATATGCTTTAGCTTTTTCGGCGCTCATATTCTTCTTCAGTCGAGCTTCCTCTGCCTTTTCAGCATCTAAAACTGGATACTTTTGTTTGAGAATCGGCAGCATTAGTACATATGCTAAAAGCATCATTAAAAACAAAACATAAATTCATTAAACAGAAGTAGATTTAGGTACTTACAAGACTCTCTAATTGTTTAGTAGGCTGTTGCTTTCTGTCATTCTTCATTTTCTTCTTCCTTTCTACTTCTTTGAATGGAATGGGATCCCAAGGTTTCCTTATTCCCTGCATTTGAAACAAATCAGACTACGAACTATTTGACCAAAAATTGATATACGTACTGCTGGTTATATGTATCAGAAGGATATATGTACTAGGTTTAGAACATGTTCATACTTCTTGTTCAAGTTGCTGAAGATCAGCTTTCAAACGAGCTTTTTCAGCTGCAGCTAAAACAATTGCAGAGGCTTCATTAAGTGTAGGTGCAGTATCGATTTGAGCTTGCTCATCCGAGGGATCCGTTTGAGATTGATATGATGCTCCTCTAGCAGCTGGAGCTTCATTATGCGCAGGCGCAGCTGCAAGATGGATTTGAGGTGGATCAGGTGCACCTAGATCAATTGCAGGCTGCTGCACCTCTTCTCCATTTTGATCACTTGGTCCTAAACCCAAGTCAAAAGTTGGTCTTGAAACTTGTGATGGAGGATCCAGATCTTTAGCATAAAATTTGTCGAAGATTTGAGAAGATTCCATTTTTTCAAAGCTTGGTAAACTACCAGTCGACGGGTACTCCAGACTAAGAATTCCTAAGGATGGATAAGGATCTCCCATAATTTCAGCTTGTAGATATTTTGAGTACTCATCGGTATAAATACCCTTCCCATGGATGGCCAGGTCAATCAGTTTCTCCATCGGCACGGTATGCAGTTCTTTGAGACTCGGCAGCTCACAAACCAAAGGCATAAACTGCATATTCGACAACATTTCTTCAAGCGATGCACCCTACATAAATTCAATGCCAAGCCGTATTATTTTATAGGATGACAAAGTATAAAATTGGTAACTAGTGTAAAGTTCAATTCGCTCACCTGTCTATCTCTAAGAGAACCAATTTCCACTTCAATATTACCCAGAACTTGTGTCGCTGCTGTTTGTTGGAGTTCAGCCTTTTCAGTATGTTATTCAACATAAGGTGATATGTTTTTAATCAGTATTGCATATATGTACTTGTATGTTTTTTCAGTATAGTAGATATGTACTGACAAGTTTTAGTTTTTTACAAACTAAACTAATACTAGAAAGAATATAACTTACCTGTGATGGTTCTGGCATGCTCTTTTCCTCTTGCAGCTCTTTCACCTTTCGCTCCAAATCAGATCTAGCCCAAATTTTAAACTGTGAAACTTCAATATCGAACTGTGTGAGATTTTCTTCAGAGCCCCCCATAACAGGAATTGTTGGAGTAGCATTTCCCTGTTCATTCGACTTTTCTTGGGTATCATCTGGAATTTCCTGTTCATCCTCTGTTACCAAGGGAGTAGTTGCTGATGGAACGGTGTCATCCAAATCATCATGCCCTTCTTCAGAGCTACTGCTAGATTCTTCTTCTCCCGAGTTTGGTTGTGGAGGTGGGTAAGCTCTGTGATATATATCATTCAAAAGCTCTTCTAGGATACTCACATCAATGGGGAGGCCGTCCTCTTTCCTGCTCTGTAACTCACACCATTTTTCTGCAATTGTCAGCCTCAAATCTTCATTCTTTACTTCCAAATCCTCAAATTTTTCTTGCCAATCTACTGTCAATGGCACTTCTTCAACTGGAAGCCTTTGAGCAATTTCATTCAACATTTCTTTTTCATACATAGTATATTCATCCTTAAATTCTTTAGAGAACTGGAAAAGTACATATAACGCACACATATAACCAGTTTTTGTATCAGTATAACATATATGTACTCAAATAAATAGTGCATATGACACACACACAATCATTTTGGTCAATCAGAAAACTGCTTTTCTGATAGTGTCCTACCTAAAACAAATCATTTAAGTATAATTATTTATGAAAACACAAATAATTATACTTAAATTCATCAACTTTAATCAGTTTTTTAGATATTTACTGGTGCATCATTGTTTCCTAAACCAAAACTACAAGAAGCATAATGAAATAAAACTTATCCTAGTAATATGTATTGTTTTTCTTAGGGACTTACTGTGTATTGCGAAGCCTCCATATCCTTTAGAAACTCAACAGATATTTCTTTGATGTTCCACCTTGCCGCTCTTGGAAGGTATCGATCATCTGGTAACGTCACTGGTTTCACCAAGTGAGTATGCTCCGCATATAACAACTATGACAAAAATAACATCAATAGAATCAAATACATAAACTTAAATGACAGTAGAGTAAATATGTACTTGGAAAAAAAAAAAGCTTGTACTAGATGATCGATACCAACAAATAGACGACACAACCAGTGATGTCCTCGGGAGTGTTGTAGTTCTGATTGATTTTCTTCTCTAAGAAACTATGTATCAGGTCAGGCCAAGATACATTCTTTGACTTCTCAAGATCATCAACTAAACCAAAGTACTTTTCTTTGAGTTTATGAGCATCTTTTGTTGTAAAAAACAAAGTAATACACATAAACAGGCATAATAGCTTAACCATATCTTCAATTGTTTGTTCAGTTTCTACTCTTGATATCATGTACTCCATATATTCATCATCTTCACTATCGGTTACTTGTTCATCATTGTCATCATCACTGTCTTCGCCATCTTCAGATTTACAATTCTTGATACCAGTACGCTTGAGCAGTTTCAAGATGGCATCTTGTAGCATTGGTCTTGTAACCGTGTTTCTATCACCAAAGTGTCTAATGTAGAATGGTTTCTGCCTCCATCCACCACCTACCATCAAAAAGGTGTCATCAGTTCTTCTTCCTGCCATTCTTGGCATTCCAAACATTACACCCATTTTTTCTGGTGTCGACGTGATAATGTGTGTTTCACCTCTTCTAACAAACTCAAATGTGAGCTCATTCTTGACTCGACCCCTTTTGTAACACTTCAAGTACTTTTTCACTGCACCTTCCAACTTTTCCTAATGACTTTCTGAGTACTTAGTGTGCCAGAACATCAAAAACATCTGTCCATAAGAAGATTCGGATATCTTTTCCAATGTGGCTTCACTCAAAGTATATTTACTCACCTTCATTCTGGCAACCAGGCTATGTAATGCTGTGAAACCAGACCTATACAACTTCCTAACATATTTTGGCACAACCTTACCTGCAAAATTTAATTGGTTTTATTTCAGTACAACATTTATGGACTACACATTCATCATCTCCGAAACACAATCAATCACTATTGGCCTTATGTACTTCATATCCAAAGATCATTATCACATAAACAAAGAAACAGATGAATTTAGAGTACATAAACACTACAATGTCTCAGTTTTTTAGTTATGTACTGCCAATTATGTGCCAGAAACACAAAGAGTGGTAAATAGACACATAAAAAATGTTACCCATTCACTACTGGACTTATGTACTGCCAAAAAACAACCTAATTAAGAAAAAACCTCAGTATTTGATATATGTATTGCTGGCTCTATGTATCAGAAATAAAATGAAACACATTGCATATCACTTTTGATTCTTATTCTACAGTTTTATAGTTATGTACTGCCAATTCTAAGTGCTAGAAACACAAAGTAGAAGTTGCATGTAAACTCTGATAGGTTTTCATAAACTTTTAATCAGTACTTCTAATATGTACTGGTGGATCTATGTCCCCGAAACAAAAAATATACTGAAAGTGTTAGAAATAGTACCTTTTTTCTGAATTGGTGCGTTGTTACTCGGTTTTCTTCGTTTTCTTTTTAGTACATCTGTATATTCATCGTCCGATGAACTTTTTGAAGTTTTTTTCTTTGATTTCGGTGTTTCAACCTTGTTACTCTTTTTCCTCTTTGATTTTCGTCTTGAAATTCCTGATTCTTCTTCTGATGACCTAAGAGCAGTACTATCATCTCTTATTATTTCTTCTTCTCTGATTGTTCTTTTGATTTTTCTTGTAACCATTATTAGGTTTTTATATTTTTCTCTGAATCAGACGTTGTTTTCAAAGGGAAATCGTATGATTTCGAATGAACTTTGAGATCTGTTTTGTTAGAATATGGATATCTCAAAATGATTGAGATTCTCATTGAATTTTCTCTGTTAAGAATTCAGTTTCTCTGTGTAAGGTTATAAACATTAATGATTTTTCTGACCGTTTCAGCGGTTTTGTACGGGAATAGATAGTGGGTGCATTCTTCACACGTGGTAACTACTAGGGTAAGCTCGTCATTTTTCTCTTTTCAAAATATTATGGACCTAGTGATAAGTCTAAAACCCGGTTGGACCCTACTATAACTAAATATATGGGCTTAGGACCAAACAGCAAATTTTACGGTACAAAGCCGATGTCAAACAACACTCATGATGCACGAATACCAATATCGGCAGTATGATAGCAGTTACTTCTCCAAGCTTCCAGAGAAGGTGTCCGATAAAATTCCAAGCTAAAGAACAATAGAATAAAAGCTCGATGCCAATGATCCAAGTGACCAGACTACAAAGGACCAACGATGATACATGACTGAATAACAAGCTTGATGACGATGATGCCAATTTACCCAATACGCTACGCAACATACAATATTCCCGATGATGCAGTTCCTGATCATTCACCCCAAGAATGCACTTTCAATATTCGTCTCCACAACCCGATGGTGTACCTTCGGTCCTACAGTTTAAGCTAAAGTTCGGTGTTACACGAAGACTCCAAATACCAATTTTGGCAGCATCAGAAGTCCAACGATGGTGCAAAGCCGAGGGCGTCGACAGTATAAAGCCAAGGACGATGATCTAAAGCCCAAAGATAGTGATCCAAAGTCTCGCCACGACGATTCATAACCTGAAGATGATGATCCAAAGCCTTTCTACGATAATTCAAAATGCGGTGGAGGTGAACCAAAGTCATACACACTGTTAGAGCACTGTTCGGTCGAACTCGCATGAGTTGCTATCTCAAGCATGTTTGTCAAGTTTAGGTGTCAAAACTATATGTCTTGATTTCTAGACTACTTATAGCTAAGTCTCGGATCAGGACAGTTTAGTGTAGTTGAGCTTCAGACTCCATGGCGATTATCTTACGAAGACGAAGAACTACTCAAGGGACTAGTGGAACTTCATCCAACTAAAAGGTATGTGGAGACTTGAACTTATCTATCACTCAAAAGTCTATCTCTCTATCTCCTACTCTTGAGACAAAGTCGTATAAGTATGATAGTTTTCATACATACACATTTGTTATTTCGAGCCGAGTTTACTCGCCTATCTTTTTCTCGAAATACGTGTTGGTAAGATTTCGCTTTAACCACTTTTCAACTTTATCCGTGACGAAAGTCATGATGACATTTCAATCTTGAAAATAGCTTTGATAACGATAGTCGTGAATAACGATTGTTATAACATTATAGAAGAATGTTTCAATGATTGAAATGTAGAGTTGAGATTACGTAACCAACTATGGATATAAGCATATATAGTGTGTTCGCACATTAGTGTATAAATCCATGTGTCGGAAACCAATTTTGTGCAGTTGTGCATGCGATATTGGTAAAGGAGACAGGTTGGGTACGCGTACCCGTATGCGTACTGCAGAAGTTTTCTGACTGAAAACTTCTGTTGGAGTTTGTAGTTTACAAACTGGAAAACCAGTCAACTTAGGTACGTGTACCCGTATGCGTACTCACGGAAGTTTTCGAACCGAAAATTTCTGCTGAGTTTCCAGATTCAAATCCTGTAGCTAAGGTACACGTACCCGTACGCGTACCCAAGCTGGTTATTTCTCAAATCGGAAGTTCATGAACTTAAAACACTAAATTATAAGGAATGTAATATTTGCAAACCATGGCTATATTGTTCATGAATTGATTCAAGTGAATCAAACCGATTTTGTTTCAATTGTGTCTATGTATAAATACCTAAGCAATTGAACAACTTTATCAACTAGTTCTTATGAGTCATTTGAACTAGTTATGAGAAAGATGAATATGGTTGATATGAAAGTACTCATATGGCTAAACCTCGGTTAACTGTTTGTGAACCAACCAAGTGTACACGTTTAGGTACGGTTACTCAAACCTAAATGAAACACATTTCATTTGTGTATGACAAGCTAAGTTTAGATTTAACGGTTGAAAGATATTATCTTGGAGAAATCAGGTTTTTCATCTAACGGTGAATATTGAATGTTTTGTTACCAAGGTAACTTGGATTGCAAACCCTGATTTGAAAACTATATAAGGAGACATCTAGCAACTGGAAAAACTAATCCTCACACCTCCTGTGTGATACTAGTTGGTTTGCTAGAGTCGATTCTCCTTTAACCTTAGGTTTCTTCCTGAGACCCTGTGGGTTAACGACTGAAAGACTTCATTGGGATTGTGAAGCCAGCCGAAACTACTTCTCTTGTAGTTGAGCGATCTGATCTTTCCATATTCTATTGTACGAGTTCAATTGAATAATTGACTTGAGATTATATCTCCAATATGGCAAGATAAAAAGAAATCACAAACATCTTCGTCTCATCGTTTGTGATTCTGCAACATCTTGTTTCGCTACTATATGATTAAGATTCTTGTGAGGTGATTGTTAATACTAGGCTGTTCTTTGGGAATATAAGTCCGTATTATCAATTAGTTCTTGTTCACCTTGATTTATCAAAAGACGGAACAAAAACTCTTATATCTATCTGTGGGAGACTGATTTACCTATCATAGACTTTTCTGTGTGATACAGATTTGTTTATTAAAGTCTTTGACTTTGGGTCGTAGCAACTCTTGGTTGTGGCTGAGATCAGCTAAGGGAATCAAGTGCGTAGTATCTTGCTGGGATCAGAGACGTAAGGAGCGCAAATGTACCTTGAGTCAGTGTGAGATTTATTAGGGTTCAACTACAGTCCAAACCGAAGTTAGTTTGTAGTAGGCTAGTGTCTGTAGTGGCTTAATACAGTGTGGTGTTCAATCTGGACTAGGTCCCGGGGTTTTTCTGCACTTGCGGTTTCCTCGTTAACAAAATTTCTGGTGTCTATGTTATTTCTATTACGCATAATATTTCGTTATATAAATGAAATATCACAGGTTGTGCGTTAAGATCAATCAATTAGAATATCCAACATTTGGTTGTTGATTTATATTGATTGACACTTGGATATTGGTCTTTGGTACCATCCAAGTTATTATCCTTGTATTTGATAAAGATTCGCAGATTTCTATTTGCTTGAGTAAAGATCAAATCAAGTGTGAGAGATATTAACTCCTCAATATACTTTTCTCTAGATTGAGTCTGACTGTCTAGTTGATTCTCTAGAAAGTATATTGGAGTTAGTCCGTACAGATTGCTAATCGAAATATTGGGTGTGGTTGTTATACCCCCGTTTTTTCAATTGGTATCAGAGCAGACAAACACGTTTAAGACTTCAAAAGTCTGTGTTTGTAGCGATCTGAATCTATGGATAAAGGTGTTATCTCCGATGAACGTGTCACCAGAAATAAAGATTATGTTTCTAATAGGTCTATTAAAGAGAAAGATGTTTCAATCTCGGGAATAGACGAACCCAGTGTTCAAATGAAACAGATTAACATTGATATGTGTTATCCTGATGAATCTAACTCTACTATTCAAGAGGAAACAACTAGAGAGAGTAAACTAATTCTAAACCTTGTTAGAATTCAAGCTAAAAGATTCAAACAGTTAAAAAAACATGTCAATGTTCTTCTCGGTGTAGCAACAGACTGTGACTCTAGTGAAAAGGCTTCTCTTAAAGAAAAACCTGAAGTTCAATTAGCTCGTATCTTACTTGAGGCTAAACTTAAAAAGGATGCCTTAGAAATTGAACATCTCTTGAGTAAACTCTCTATTCAAGAATGTTCAGAAAAGACTGCTACACCGTCTACTTCTATTCAAACTGAAAGAGATCCAGTTTCAGAAGTAATTCCTGATTCTCTCCTCACTCAACCTAATGAGCAAGAGATTCTCACATCAGTTGAAAGAGAGAAATCTCCAAACAATGATGTTAAGTCTGCAATCTCTAATCACTCCCGTGATCAGAAAATGTGCCTTCTTTTTGATTCAAAAGGGCATATAGTGCAAAAGAGGAAACCCAAGTTGAAAAATAAATCATGGGTTCAACTTCAACACACCTTAGACTTAATTCTTAAAGGTGTAACTGATATTCGTATGTATAAACCAATTGGTTTCAGTACACATCATGTGTTTCCCACTAGGAAAGTCAGTTCAATGAATTCCTCAAATGCACAAAAGCATAGTAGACCTCTTGACAAATATCATTCAAGAAGAACTCATGTTCTCTCTCCTGTCAGTAATGGAGATAATGCTAAAACTGATGTGAATCATGCATCAAGTGAAGAATGCAGATATGAACAAATGGATGACAATCTAAAATTGATTACTGAAGGATATAAGGAAATCATCAACAAGCTGTCAGCTCCATCTAGACGTTCTTCTTCAGGTAAGAATCCTTACTATGTGTCGTATTATGATGATAGTAAATTTTATGATAACTTTTCACATCATAACAATATTCTTCCTGGTAACAGAAGAAAAGGTTTTAATCAAAAACAATGTTCATTTGATGAGCTAAAAGCTCATACTTGTGCCACTTAATCACAAGGTTGGATGATCTCTTACAAAAAACCTGGTTAAGAGAGATATGTTCAGGTATACTTGTTGTAAATATGTTTTAGATTCTCAAGCTATGTTCTTATCATCTTTAGCAGGAGTATCCTTACAAACATGTTTACATAAGTATTTGTTTTTCTTCAAAAGTTACTCTCTTTGATTTTTTTTTTAAACCATTTCCTGCCTGTGTTCTCAAAAATAGGTTCTCTATGAGACATAATTTCTTTTGAGGCACTAAAGGCTCTTCATATAGCAAAATTTTTTTGCAAGGACATGTACATATGACCCCTGTGGTTATTTTGGGTGGAAATTATACTCGTACTGATTACCCGTGTAACTGACACGAACCAATTAAGGAAGCCCTATTTTTCCTTCCTATGAAACCTTTAAGTATCCAAGCTACCGAGTTACATAAGTCACGTACGAAAACTCTTCTTTTGGGTAGTCAAGGATGTCTTCTTTTTCATCTCATTATGGTGATTTTGCTAAAAGATTCCTTGAGAAAGGTTTTGGTTTAGAAGCAAAAGGAAGGAAGAAAAGAACTCTTGTAGAAGATGGCACTCCTAATTCCCTCATCTTATATTGCTTACTCTCATCAAGATGTTGAGAATGAGGATATGGTTTCTGCTGAAGTGGTTCATGACTTTCTTAAATACTTTGAGAAAGCAAAACAACAACTCGTTGAGACTATGAAGGACTTGATATGGTGAGAGTTTAGGTGAAGAAGGTTTCTATCAAACTTGGTCTCATAAAGTCACATGTTAAAGAACTTCTCAATGAGGATATCTTCTTTGAAGACGCAATTGTTAACATGAATCACAAGCTCGAAGACCGTGAAGCTGCCGTATGTGAACTCTAATGTAGCTTGTGATCGGTTTCAGTAGATTTTGTCTTATGTTTTTTTTCTAGTAAAACTTCTTAAGAGAATTTTATTCTTGTTTTTATTTAAGAAGGATAACTAGGGTTTGGAATAGCCATTATTGTGAGTACACATAGCAATGTCCAACGTTTTCATCTTCATGTTTTTGGATTTATTTGTTTAAATTCTAAAAGTTGGTTTGGAAGATGATTTTTGCAGTATTAATCTTTATGGATTTATATATTGCAATATGTTATGGGATATGTGTGTTTGCATCCATGAACTATTATTGTCCCATACAATGTCAATAGTTATCTAGTTTATATGTCGATATGCATGTATTGATACAAGATCGATGAACTTTTGACAAACAAAAGTTAAGCCTATTATGTCAATTCATTGATGGAAGATAGGTTAAAATCTTTTGTTTACGAGGATCATGTCTATTGTATGTCGTTATGCAAATAGTGATGAAGATAGAATGAATCCTTGTATATTCCGCAGTATTGATCTTTCCCTGATACATATTTTATGTATATACCGTGCGGCTCCATAAGTATTCTTGTGTGAGCATTTCCAACTAAACCAATCATAGATTCGTTTGTGATTATTTTGGTTGTGTATTCCGATTAAATTAATCATGGGTTCTCTTGTGATTAGTTTAATTGAGATTTTTTTTTTTTGGATACAAAATCATTTTGTGGTTTTTGGTGTCCAAAGAAATCCTTCTTTTCTTGTAAAAGTAAGGTCACTCTTGTTGTTCTTTCGGGAATGACATCAAATGGGGGAGAGTTCTTCAGAACTTGCGCTTCATTTCCATATCTTTGCGGGGAGTGCGACTGTGGAACTTTGATGAGCTATCTTGTATCTTTATAAACTCCGTGATGAATGCATTTAGCTTCGGCTATATGATTGCATCAAAACAAGTTGATATGTGCTTTTCTTTGGTCTTGAAGTGTCTCCATGAAAATTTCATTAGGATCCATTTTCGTACCTTTGCCAATTTTATTGACAAAAAGGGGGAGAATTAATATGTAGTTCACACTACAAATATGTATGGTTTTCAGATCATTATGTAAGGGGAGTGGTTTTCGTGTTGAGAAGAAGTATTTACTAAGGGGGAGTGATACATATCACCATAGTATTGTTGTCGAAGTTGTGATATAAGAATTTTGATACTGTGTAATAATACTATGACACTGTATAACAATGATCGAGAGCTTTTGTTTTCTCATTGTTATGGCTACGAAACTTCAACAACTATGATGCTGAATTTAACATCTATGGAATCATGGGAGTACTTGGAAAAGACGAAGTTTTCGAGTAATGTTGAAGCACCAAGGAGATCAAGCATGTGGACGAGAAGCTACAAAGTTTTATTTATTTTGTAATCCATATGTATTGATAGTTTTGCCACTAAAATTGAAAAAGGGGAAGATTGTTAAAGCACTGCTCGGTCGAACTCGCATGCGTTGCTATCTCAAGTATGTTTGTCAAGTTTAGGTGTCAAAACTATATGTCTTGATTTCTAGACTACATATAGCTAAGTCTCGGTTTAGGACATTTTAGTGTAGTTGAGCTCCAGACTCCATGGCGATTATCTTACAAAGACGAAGAACTACTCGAGGAACTAGTGGAACTTCATCTGACTAAAAGGTATGTGGAGACTTGAACTTATCTATCACTCAAAAGTCTATCTCTCTATCTCCTACTCTTGAGACAAAGTCGTATAAGTATGATAGTTTTCATACATACACATTTGCTATTTCGAGCCGAGTTTACTTGCCTATATTTTTCTCGAAATACGTGTTGGTAAGATTTCGCTTTAACCACTTTTTATCTTTATCCGTGACGAAAGTCATGATGACGTTTCAATCTTGAAAATAGCTTTGATTATGATAGTCGTGAATAACGATTGTTATAATATTATAGAAGAATGTTTCAACTATGGTTATAAGCATATATAGTGTGTTCGCACATTAGTGTATAAATCCATGTACCGGAAACCAATTGTGTGCACTTATGCATGCGACGTTGGTAAAGGAGACAGGTTGGGTACGCGTACTATGGTTGAAATATAGAGTTGAGATTATGTAACCAACTATGGTTATAAGCATATATAGTGTGTTCGCACATTAGTGTATAAATCCATGTACCGGAAACCAATTGTGTGCACTTATGCATGCGACGTTGGTAAAGGAGACAGGTTGGGTACGCGTACTGGCGGAAGTTTTCTGACCGAAAACTTCTGCTGGAGTTTGTAGTTTACAAATTGGAAAACCAGTCACCTTAGGTACACGTACCCGTACGCGTACTCAAGGAAGTTTTCGAACCGAAAATTTCTGTTGAGTTTCCAAACTGAAATCTGGTATTTAAGGTACACGTACCCGTACGCGTACACAAGCTGGTTATTTCTCAAATCAGAAGTTCATGAACTTAAAACAATAAATTATAAGGAATGCAATCTTTGCAAACCATGGATATATTGTTCATGAATTGATTCAAGTGAATCAAACCGATTTTGTTTCAATTGTGTCTATGAATAAAGACCTAAGCAATTGAACAACTCTATCAACTAGTTCTTATGAGTCATTTGAACTAGTTATAAGAAAGATGAATATAGTTGATATGAAAGTACTCATATGGCTAACCTCGGTTAGCTATTTGTGAACCAACCAAGTGTACACGTTTAGGTACGGTTACTCAAACCTAATTGAAAAAAAATTCATTTGTGTATGACAAGCTAAGTTTCGATCTAACGGTTGAAAGATATTATCTTGGAGAAATCAGGTTTTTCATCTAACGGTGAATATTGAATGCTTTGTTACCATGGTAACTTGGATTGCAAACCCTAATTTGAAAACTATATAAAGGAGACATCTAGCAACTGGAAAAACTAATCCCCACACCTCATGTGTGATACTAGTTGGTTTGCTAGAGTCGATTCTCCTTTAACCTTAGGTTTCTTCCCGAGACCATGTAGGTTAACGACTGAAAGATTTCATTAGGATTGTGAAGCCAGACGAAACTACTTCTCTTGTAGTTGAGCGATCTGATCTTGCCATTTTCTATCGTACGAGTTCAATTGAATAATTGACTTGAGATTATATCTCTGATAGGGCAAGATAAAAAGAAACCACAAATATCTTCCTCTCATCGTTTGTGATTCCGCAACATCTTGTTTCGCTACCATACGATTAAGATTGTTGTGAGGTAATTGATAATACTAGGTTGTTCTTCGAGAATATAAGTCCGAATTATCAATTAGTTCATGTTCACCTTAATTTATCAAAAGACGGAACAAAAAACTCTTAGGTCTATCTATGGGAGACAGATTTACCTATCATAGACTTTTCTGTTTGATACAGATTTGTTTATTAAAGTCTTCGACTTTGGGTCGTAGCAACTCTTGGTTGTGGGTAAGATCAACTAAGGGAATCAAGTGCATAGTATCCTGCTGGGATCAGAGACATAAGGAGCACAACTGTACCTTGAAGAAGTGTGAGATTGATTAGGGTTCAACTACAGTCCAGACCGAAGTTAGTTTGTAGTAGGCTAGTGTCTATAGCGGATTAATACAATATGGTGTTCAATCTGGACTAGGTCCCGGGGTTTTTCTGCATTTGCGGTTTCCTCGTTAACAAAATTTCTAGTGTTTGTGTTATTTCTATTCTGCATTATATTTCGTTATATAATTGAAATATCACAGGTTGTGCGTTAAGATCAATCAATTAAAATATCCAACCTTTTGTTGTTGATTTAAATTGATTGACACTTGGATATTGGTCTTTGGTATCATCCAAGTTATTATCCTTGTATTTGATAAAGACTCGCAGATTTCTATTTGCTTAAGTAAAGATCAAATCAAGTGAGAGAGATATTAACTCCTCAATATACTTTTCTCTAGATTGAGTCTGACTGTCTAGTTGATTCTATAGAAACTATATTGGAGTTAGTCCATACAGATTGCTAATCGAAATATTGGGTGTGGTTGTTATACCCCCGCTTTTTCACACCCGTTGATACAAAGTCTTGTAACGATGATATAAAGCCAACAAAGATTACCTAAAGCCAAAGGACGATGCAAAGCCGCCATGTATCCGTAGCGTGGCATGACTCAAAGTTGTTGTGAAGAAGCTATGTAACCGCAGCGTAGCTTGATTCATTCTTACCAAAGTTCTTACTGAAGTGCCAACAACTCACTAGTGATCATATCACTCAACAACGTGCATTAGTTGAATACATAGGCTACCCGAAATACAAAGTCACCAAAAATATGCAGTTGGCAATACAAGTAAAACGAAGTATACAAGTTGATGTCGTGGTACATTTACTTCATCGAATTCAGTCAGTCCAAGTTTCTCTGTTCATTCTCTTTGCAAGTTTATGACTAATAACAAATACCATCACCAAACGGTAGATTTTCCGGCTGGATTGGTCCTCTACCAAGGGCGATAAGGGACACACATAAAGCCTGTTGCTATGGAAAGGTATATCTAAGCCACCATGAAGCCAAGACATCATCACCGCTGCTGCAAATTTGGAGTTGTGAAAGCCGACGTGCAGAAATGCTGTAATATGAACCAACTTAACCTATGTGTGACTCGACGTACAAGATACTTGCAATTATGCGAAGCCCGCGGCGCGGATGATATAGATGCTTCGTACATGCTAACCACTGATAATGCTTCTACAAACAAGACGAGACTGCAAATCTAGATGAAGACGCCAAGTCCAACCAGGATGACGAAGAGCAAGCTAACCCCTGAGTGTTTATTGACGATATTTGGGCATATTGTTTGTTGCTGATACATGAAAGAATTTCTAAAGACGACCGTCGTAGCTACTTGCCTACGTTTCAGAAACATTCTAGTCGCTGAAAGCGACTCATGAAGCTACTGTGCACAAGTCGACATCGTGAAAAAGAGCCGTTGATGCTTGTTACCCGCTGGAATTATCAACCATTGCTCACTTGATGATCCGACATGACACTTACCTTCAATATGAAGCACATAAAGAGCAATCTCAAACAATCCACAACAGAGAACCCGCCGACACTGACACCGAGAGGGGAGATGCTGCAGTCATACCCGATGTTGTCGCTGCACGCCTAAAGCTACTGCTCGGGGAATGCATGGGGAAAGCCAAGTACTAAAAGTTAGATACCTACAAGAGGCGTGCAGATCTTATTGTTTCGGGATGCTCCAGAACTTCGGTGAAGAATAAGGGAAAGTATTAATACTTTGTCGTGTTATATTTTTCACCTAAGTTCCTCCGCAAAGAACGCAAAATCCTCTCGACAAGAAGCTGTTGAAGCAGGATACAACCAGAACATAAGACAAGGAGATTTTATTAAAGGTTGTTCATCAACAACCTTCACGAAAAGGGGAAAATTGTAGATACTAGAATCCACACCATACACATGGCGAGTGGAAAAGAGCCGGAGCAAGATACCATGAAGAGTGGAACGCACCATAACAGCTCTAGGACTACTTCAACATTAAGATAAGGATAAAAACGACATTTTCCGGAAGATATTTGTCTAATAAAAGTGTAACGATTAGGTTGGAGAGGGGATCTTTTTTCTTTTTTTTATATTCTTACTATCTAAAACTCTCTCAACTTCAGGAGCTTGTAATGAAGTTCCATTAATTGGACCGCACACTCATAAATAAACGCCTTAATTCTTGCCCGTGGATGTAGGCATAGCCGAACCACGTTAAATCGTCCGTGTGAATTTCTTATTTATCTGTTTATGCTTCGTCTTTTATTTATTGCTTTATGATTTGAACCAAGATCCATTGATCTTGTCCATTTGGTTGTGCTATTATGACAATGATAGTCACATGTATCTCAGGCAATCACTGGTTGCATATGTCGCCACTAGCTACAACCGTAATTTTCGAAACTTCACCTGTGTCCTCATAATCTTTTGTATCCAAAAATGATGATGACTTGCACCCATCGACGACTTCATTTTCTCCTTATCTCTGTATCTTTCACCATAGAGGTTTGGCAACAACAACATAGAGGTTTGGAATGAGTTCAGGATCTCGTGCACCATAGAGGTTTGGTAACGACAACATCTTTCTTACAGAAACGAGATACTGCTTGGGATTTATCACGGACCACAAAAGTAAATGTGGTGATAAATGGACACATCTCACTTTATTTTTCATCCAGTAATGAACTCACGGACTTGGACAAAGAAAAGCATTTCCCCGATGACATGTAGAAGCAGGTGGTTGTAAACTGCAACATTGGTGGCTTTTATCGCATATGCCATTTAGCTTCTATTTAAGCCATATATCCTTCGGATGATCACATTTCCTTGTATTTTCTACAAAAGCACTAAAATCGTGTTATTAGCCAAAATATCGAGTCTTATCTAATATAAATATGGGTATAAATTATAGCACTTACGTGATTATCAATGTGCTTGAAAAGACGAGGGTACCCAAATATACCTCAATCTAAAAATTTTCCACCTATAAGTCTTTTCTTCGAAAGTGATTGTCTATAGACCGGGTCGAGACAATACAACTAATCGGTTCACACTTCGTGTGATCGTCTATGGATACGAGATCAAGACAATACAACAACAAGATAACTTGTGTGGTTGACTATGGATACAAGATCGAGACAATACAACAACGAAGTATGTTTACTTGATAATGGGTTCGGCCTTAAGCAAACACAATAGGATTGCTATCAAGTAAATAGGAATTAACTTTTGTGTATTTTACTTCTAATTATAATAAAACAATTGTAATTGCGGAAATACACAGCAAGATTATAATTGCGGAAAGACACAGCAAGATTTTGTAAACGATGAAACCACAAATGCAGAAAAACCTCGGGACCTTGTCCAGAATTGAATACTCTCGGGATTAATCCTCTATACAAAATTAAGACCAACTTCGTATAGTTGAGACCAAGCAAATAAACCTATAGTTCACCTAGTTCCGTTTGTAGCCATGCGTCTCCAACTTGCAATAAGTTACACACCTGGAATAATTCTTTTGGTTCGTATTCCAAACAATAAAGGAACAACAAATCTGTTCGGTAACAACTCTCTTCAACCAAGTTATATGAGTTCGACAAAAGGCTTTTCCGTTTATCCCAATAAACTCCTTTGTCAGGTCCTTAGATCTATCCAATAACAACTACCAAAGTAATTGTCCAGATTTTGCAATCAATACTTTTAATCACAAAGAATTGTATTGATGCCGATTTACTCAACTAATCAATCCAATCTACCACAAGGATAAACTGATTATAGTTGGATCCCCTTTACCGAAACAAGTATTGTGCCCACCAAAGATTATGAGCCCAAATCAGAAATCTTCTTCGTCTTCAAATCTTCTTAGATCTTCAATAAACACCTGCACACAATCAACTTGAATCTCTTGTGATCAATCACACACAGAACGGAGTATGTTAACAATGGATTATCACAAGACGTCTTTACATCTACAAACAGTCTAAAGATCCCCGTCGAAACTTCGATCTAGTTTGAGTGAATCTTATATCAGAAGAGAAGATTCTCAAGCATAAAAAAACTAGGTGCAATCAAAGTTCAACAACCGTTAGTCAATCAAATCAATCGAAAACTAATAATAAACCGCAATTATCTAGTTTCTCACCAATGGTACTAATAGAGCTTCTCAATCCCAAAGAAATCTTTAAACCGAGCGGCTGTAAGAGATTTCGCCTAATTATCTTAGAGCACTGCTTGGTCGAACTCGCATGTGTTGCTATCTCAAGCATGTTTCTCAATGTTAGTGATCAAAACTGTAAGTCTTGATTTCTAGTCTACTATAGATAAGTCTCGGACTAGGATAGAAAGTGTAGTTGAGCTCAAGAACTCCATAGCGATCATCATACAAGACGAAGAGCTACTCAAGGAACTGGTGGAACTTCATCGACTAAAAAGTATGTGGAGACTTGAACTTATCTATCACTCAAAAGTCTATCTACTCTCTATTCTATCTTGAGACAAAAGTTGTTTTGCTATATAGACTTTATACACATTTCCTATTTCGAGCCAAGTTTATCTCGCCTATCTATTTCTCGAAATTTGTGTTGGTAAGCTTTCGCTTTGGCCAAGTTCATCTTTACCTAGTGACGAAAGTCATGTTATGTTTCAATTACTTGAAAATGGCTTTGACGAAAATGGTTTGTGAATAAAACTGTATAACGTCCTCTAAGAATGTTTCAATGATTGAAATGAGAGTTTAGATTATATAACCATTGTTGGAGATAAGCATTGTGTGGAAACGCATACATGTATAAGTCCTTATTCCTTGAACCAAAGTATGCTTACTTTGATGCTCAGGAAAACCGGAATAAGAGTCTGCGAACCCAGACCGCGTACTGACGGAGGTTCTCTTCCCGAGAAAATCTGCTGGAGTTTGTAAACTTGTTACAAACTTATTCCGGGTACTTAAGTCCGCGTACCAAGTCCGCGTACTTAGGTTGGTTATATCTAAAAACGATTATTCGTATACTTATACTTATATCAACTAAGGAATGCAAGTTTGCAAACCGTGGCCATAAAGTTCATGAATCGATTCGAGTGAATCACATCGTTTTTGCTTCGATTGTGTCTTGTATACTTCTATAAGATCTAAGCAATTGAAAAACTCTCTAACTAGTTCATTCGAGTCATTTGAACTAGTTATGGTGAAGAAGAATATGGTTGATATGAAAGTGCTCATATGGCCAACCATTTGGTTAACTATTGTTAAACCAACAAATGTACTTGTTTGGGTACAGTTACACAAATCTAAAAACGTGCATTTCATTTGTGTATAACAAGCTAAGTTTTTGATCTTACGGTTGAAAGATATTAGCTTAAATCTAATCAGGTTTTCATCTAACGGTGAATATTGAATGCTTTGTTACTAAGCTAACATTAATTGCAAACCCTGATTTAAAAGACTATATAAGGGAGAACTCTAGCAACTGGGAAACCTAATCCCCACACCTCCTGTGTGATACTAGTTGTATTACCTAGAGTCGATTCTCCTTTAACCTTAGGTTTCTACGGAGCCCTGTATGTTAACGACTTGAAGACTTCATTGGGATTGTGAAGCCATATGATGAGTGCTAAAAAGTGCATATTTCTATATATTTTTCTTGGCATTTAACTCATCTTTTGTGCATTAATTCTACATTTTATCCCATATTCTGTATTTTCATTGTTTTCAAGAATAAATATTTTTATTAATTAATTTTGCATTTTTAGGTACCAAATAAAGTTTGGATGAATTGCGGAGCGAAAAAGAGCAGAAAAGTGGTGGAAGCCAAGAGGAATCACACAAGGAAGCCGCGAAGAATGTTGTGCGCAAGACCAGAAGGCTAGAACTGGACTTGAAGAGGAAGAATTGTTCTTAAAGAAGATATGGGATTGGCATACCCAAGTCCCAAAACCCTCACCCAAATCCATTTCCTATATCCATACCCGTTTCCCTTTCCAGCCGTCAGATTGGATCATCTCAGCATCCTATGGTCGCAGCATCGCCAGTACATCAAAGTCTGAAGCTCCTGTCTAACACTACAACACCTAACTCCATCTTGAGACGTCAGTTTTGTTGTATTAGAAATCCGACGGTCGATACCAGTCTCTTCACTTGTAGACGTTAGATAAATCTATCATTTCCGCATCCCACGGCTCAGCTTCGCGAATCATCGAGACTTGATGAAACCGCTCAACACCCTAATACCCAATTCTATACCCATTATCCAAACATGCCTTAACCCTAAAACTATCGATCCAAACTTTCTTCTTCCATCTTCTTCACCCATTCCCTCCCATGTCGTCGCTGCCAATACCACCAACTCCGTCTGCAACCTCTCAACCACCACCATCCTTCATCATAACACACCAACCCTAAAACCCATCATCACTACCACTTTCACCAACTTTATAGACTTCTATTCCACCAATTTCTCGCCTCACCAATCTCATGAACCCTAGATGTGAAATTGGTAGAATAGGTTGAAATAGAGTTGTAATTAGAGCATGGGTAGACGCAGGAGAAGGAATAAAGGCATGGGTCGAAGAAGATTGAGTGATTTCAGAGAGTTAGGTATGTCAAATTTGCTTTTTGTAAAAACCATAATTTCAACTGTTTAATTTGGGGATTTGGGGATTTTCTCTGTAAACCCTAATTGATTAATTTGGGTATAAATATGGGTTGTGGGTGTGTGTTGTAACGATGCCTGGATTAGACAGAGCATTTGTAGAATAGTTTAGTTTTGTTATTTCCATGAACTGTTAGCTTTGAGGGTTTATCAATCTTTTCAATTCCATGATTCTCAATTCAAATGCATTGTTAATATTAGTTGTTCAGAACTCCAACATGTATTGAATTTGATTGTGTGATTGTTACAATTTACATTAAGCTCATGTTTATGTTATGTTATGTTTTGTTCTTATGATTTGTTCTTAGGATAGTTTCATTTTCCCTAGCCCTGCTGTGTAATACTTTGACAAAAGCCTTAGAATGTTAAACAAGTTTAGGAACACTTGAACTTAGTTTAAGCTGCAACTTCATGCTGAATTCACATGCCTTTGACTAGTTGTACCTTAAAAAGACAACTAGTACTTTGGAAAGAACTATAGTTGTGTTTAACATTTCAATAAAAGAATGCATAACATGAACTAGGGTGAAATCAAACCCCTTATTTCACTGTCCATCTTAATCCACAACTTATTATTTCTTTCATGCTCTGTTTAGCTTAGGAATTAGTAAAGAGAATTAGGAAAAATAACTATTGCACCCCCGAGTCCCTGAGGACTTTGCCTTTCTTCCCATCACTAGCTACATTCGACCCTATATACTTGCAGGTGTAGTTGTAGGCTTTCTTAAAAATCCTACCAAGTTTTTGGCGCCGCTTCCGAGGACTCAGTGGCGGCGCATATGTTGTTTTTCTTTCCTTGCATCATTTGTTGTTTACATTGCATTCTTGTTGTTCGCATCTTCATCTTAGCTTAGTTTGCATCATTGTAACCTTGTAAATATTAGTTACATCTTGCATTTGGTCTTTGCATTGGCATAAACTGCATACCAACCATTTTTTTTTCTTGACATATTGCATCTGTTCATATTTGCATTCTGTAGTTTTAGTCTGCATCTTAGTTTAGCTGCATTCTGCACTCTGCAATTCTGCATTGTTCAATAGTCATCTGCTTTCTTAGCTTCTTGTCATTCTGCATATTAACCTGAAACTGCAACTGCCTTCTCACTTTGATTGCCAACTGCACTGCACATCTGTAGCTGTAACCAGCACTTTTGTTCTACCATTTCCCCTGCCACTTAACCTGCTTACTGAACTAGAACTGAACTCATAATTTGAGTGTTCAGGTAGCTGGTGCAAAGAGAAAAGAGCTGAAAATTTTCCTTGTGAAGCCATTGTGGTGTTGCAAAGGAGAGGAGAGGAGCTGCAAAGGCAAAGAGCAACTGGTTTGTGCAAATGCAATCAAGGGGTACTTGAGAAGCTGTTGCTAGCAGCACTGAGAACCAAAGACTGCAGCTGTTGAAGTTGCTACACAGTCAGTTCTGTGGGCTTGAGTTAAACAAAACACTGCTGGTGCCAGAACTGCTGCCTGAAGCCTGCTGGGCCTGTTGCTGAAGCCTGAACCTGCCTTGCTGATCTGTTGAGCTGGGCTGGGCTGGTGCTGTTGGAGTAGAAGTTGTGACCCAACTGGGCTTCAACAAGAGCTAAGGATGATCCAAAGCCCAACTGGGCTGTGCAACTAAAAACAGAGCAGCTGGGCTGTGCTTAAGCAAGTAAGCCTAAACCCATTAAGAGAACCCAACCTGTGGGCTTCCATTTTTAATTTGTGGGCTTGTAATAATTTTTTCCATTTTTTTGTTGGGCTTGTAATTTAAGTTAACTTTTGGGTTTGTATTTGAGCTTAACTGTGGGATTGTCCCTATCAAAATTTTGGGTTTCAAAAACCCAACAAACAACCTAAACAAGTTTAACTGAACCTACCAACTCAGCTGGTCTTCGTTAGTTTCTGGGCTTGCTGAAGTCGTTAGTGGGTCGTGTACCCAAACTCTAGGCCGAGAGTTGGGCTCTGTTTCACAACAATTTTTCCAAAACCCAACAGTGGGCTTGGCCTTTTATCCCATAAAACCAAAGTTCTCAAAACCCAATAAACCAAAGTGTTTTCTTTTCCCATTAAGTCCAAATTTTCTAAAACCCATTAAAAACCAAATTTCTTTTTCAAACCCGACAAAACCAAATGTTACCCATAAAAACCAAATTTTTCCCAAAAATCCAAACCCATTAAAAACCAAATTTTGGGCTTTGTAATATAGCTACTTAGCTTTTGAGCCCAATCATGTCTAGATCTTGGTCTACAGTTGGGGAATACAACAAATCCCTTAGAGAACTTGCGTATGGACATACTTCACGTCATGAGCCTCCCATAGACCATGATGCCAATAGTTATAGGAATTATTATGGACATTTTCAAAGTCCCGAGCTTCAATACATGAACCCTACTGACTATTCGCACATGCATCGTTCGCCACAACGTGAAAGTGAACATTTTGCTAATGCCTCACTCACACAATCATCTCTTGTGGATCAATTAGAAGCTCGAATCGCAGCTTTAGAAATGCAATCACATGAGGAATCTGTCACATCTAATTTTCTTAGGCAACCTGAAATCTATGCATGTCCCGCATGTGGTAGTTTAGACCACCCTTTTGAGAATTGTCATATTTTGCACTCTAGAGAAAATCCAAGGTATGAAATGCCCATAAATTGTGAGGCTGGTAGTCATTGGGACCATAATCAAACCTTTGAGGGTTGCGATCAATCTTTTATAAACCCTAATGACCATGCACACATGTACCAATCACCACAATTTGAACATGAAGAATTTTGTACTCCCATGAATTTAGACTCCACCACAGAAGCTTTCAGACTCAGTGAGCAAAACTTCGATAGATCTACATCACGAATTCAGGCATATTTAGATCAGATTTTGCTTCACCTACAAAAGGAGGAAATTCATGAGGAAATGTATGTTGTCCCTAATGAAGTGTCTAGTCCCATTCATGTAAATGATGTTGAATATGAACCTAATTTAGAGGAACATGAATCGACTAATGACACCACCACTGTTAATGAGGACCAATATGCATGCTAACATGATGATGATTATGATGATTATGATGATATGTTAGAAGAACATGAAAATATTGTGGAACCTGTTGGTTCAATAACATATGGCTTCTCGCCCTCGACCTTCATGAATGTTGTTTTTTCTAATACTCTTTGTAATTCATATGATTTTGATATTGACATGGGATTCGTACAATTATTTTGTGAAGATGAGCATGACATAGGAATAGTTGAATCTTCTGTAGACACTAATTTTATTATGCATGAAAATATAATTGATGTGTCTGATTCTCCACCTAGGTCACATTGTGATATTTGTCCTGATTTGCCGATGCATGAGAATAAATCTGTTGATGATGTTGATTCTGATTGTGGGCTTGCTAATTTATTTGATTAATGTGAGCATGTTGTGACACTTGTAGAAGACTTAGGAGATATTGATTTGATTAATAATGATGTGCCTATCGTCCTGCCTGAGTCACAATCAAATGGCCTTCCACCCAACCTAGATTTGGTTTGTACTGATATTGTCAAACCAACTTTTCTGAAAATTTCCAACCTAGGTTTGGAACTGTGTGCCTCTCAAGTCCTCTTGGACTATTTTGCATCTAAATACAATACTTTTAAGGAGCCATAGTTGGAATTAGCATGTGTACCCGTCCCTAGCAAAGTTCATTTCGAGCTAGACCTTGTGCATGATGAACCCCCAAAACTGCGAGATTTTGTATCCAAAATTTTATCTGTTGAAAAATCCAGGTTTGGGGGTAGCTCATTTTGTTTCACAGTTCACTTGCATGCCTATCATATTATTATTGTGTGAAGCTGTTGAAATTTCTACACTTCGTCTTTTGGGTTGATCCTCAACTCTTTAGATTGTTAGTGTACGGTGAACTTTTTGTATATAATCCAGTAGATAAAAATTTTAAAAATCTTTTTGTTCCTTTTGTATATATTTTGCTAATCCAATATGATCTCGGCTGACATATGTTGGATTTTTGCCTTGAATAACGGAGTTCTAATCTTGCTTTCGCCGACATCCGGGTATTCTCTTTCCTTTTTCTCTGCCCAGCATGGTCCTATTCGTATGTTGTAATTTTATTCATCTTTTGAAACATTGAGGACAATGTTTAGTTTAGGTTTGGGGGTATAGAGTAGATATCCCGATAACATGCTATATTGAAAAATTTGAACTCTTCCTTTTTGAAAAAAAAATGAAAAAATGAAAATAAAAAATTAGAAAAATGATAAAAACATAAAAATGGAGCTCATTTACCTTGAAATGTTGAATCTTGTGCAAATATGTAATTATTAGGAGTCTTAGTTTAGATATTTAGGCACCCTGATTCTAACACAATTCACATAGTGATAAGAAACTTGCACGCGCACGATCTACCAATACATGTATAGCCTCATCCTTGAGGTGTTCTATCGGAAGTTTTAGTTGCCAATCACTTTAGAATACTGAACGAAACTTGACTAGATTGTTCTTTGGTTGGTTGGGATAGAAGGTGGAGGTTACATTAAGAAAGACAACCATCGAATTTAACTGGGTGCATCAAAAAGGGCTACCTCTTGCAAAGTGTCATGTAATTTTTTGTTTCTTTTTGTTATGTATCAAAAGTGTTAGCATGTTAAAAAAAAAATATATATATATATATATATTAAAAAAAAAATTCAAAAAAAAAAATCAAGTATTTATCAATTCCATCCTCTCTTGTTCCAAAAATAAAAGAGAGTAGTAAATGTAAATAAGAGTCATGTAAAGAGTCATCTTTTGTTGTATTATAGTAAGCAAGGAAGGGTGCATGCCATTGATGTACAACGCGAGTAATTGTGGAATACCTCCAACTCATTCACAATTCTCGTAAAGTCCGGACAGCTAGCTAGATTTCGACCTCGGTTCTTAGCCTGAGAAACTATCTCTTGGTGATTAGTAGTCATAACATCCGATCTTTCTTTACACATGTGTAGATACACTTTACACTCTTATCACATGTCTTTATTTGTTATCAGTGCTAGGATTGTGCCTTTGATAGCTAGATTGACATCTCCATTTTGCTGTGAGCTTAAACTGTCTTGCACATGTCACATTTCATGGAATCTGAGCTTATATTTTGGCCTAGAACTTTGTAGGTACGTTCTAAGCAAACCTTCACGAGACTTCACTCGTCCACTAGGGACACTTAGTGGTTTAAAAGGCTTATTTCATTCGCTAAATGCAATCGAGAGACCAGCGACAGTGGTATAGGTAGGATTTCCTTAGTTTTGTTTTACTTGAGGACAAGTAAAATTCAGGTTTGGGGGTATTTGATGAGTGCTAAAAAGTGCATATTTCTATATATTTTTCTTGGCATTTAACTCATCTTTTGTGCATTAATTCTACATTTTATCCCATATTCTGTATTTTCATTGTTTTCAAGAATAAATATTTTTAGGGCTTTTTAATAAAGTGGCCACCTTTTCGACACATAATTAAGAAAGTGGCCGTTTTTTTGAATCTTTTTATAAAATAGCCGAGAGATAATTTTTTCGTCCCGTTTTTAAAAAAAAAACAGTAATGGCAGTTAAGTTAACACGAGTCAAGGATATTTTAGACCTTTTATAACCTAGTCAATCCGCGACTCGGCCGTGTTAGAGAAAATCACTCATCTTCTTCTTCTGTTCTTCTCATGTAATTTTTCATTTCCATGGAACGCTAGAAAATCATTGAAATCAAACCAAATTGAACAGAAATCCAATGAATGATTACCCAAAATTTGTCTACGTCTCCCGAATTAACCTATCTTAATTGAAAAAAAAATCATCTAAGAAATGAACAATTATGAACCCTTACTCGAAACCAACAAGAACCCATCTCTAAATTCTTCAAAAGCCCTCAATTCATCTCTTTTAATTCGTCTCTGGATTTAATTCGTTTCATAATCTCAAATCAACATCATCCCATCTGTTCTTCTTTTTATAAGAATTGCAGCAGAGCTTCTTCCCAAACCCGTGACCATATTCATCATCATGACCTCAATCTTCTTCTTAATCTTGATTCACTAGAGCATCGAATCCCCATATTCAGAATCTCTCCATCAAATCCTTCGATTCCCCCAAGATATGAGATCGATTCGACAGCAGAAACAACAATTCTTTACTTTTTTCTCGAACTAACAACAACCCAAGCTTAAATCGGAAGTCTAGAGACCACCAGACCCGATCGACTTCACTTACTATTCTCTCAATTCTCTGTCGGTTCCTCGATCTGGTTTGGGGTAATAATAGCAGCAACTGCTGTTCTTTCTTTTCATCTCATTTTAAGGGAACTGGAACAATGAATGAATGAATGAGATTAACACATCTCTCGATTTAGGATATGATAGTAATTTCAGCACAAAAATTGACTAAGTCCGCTTGTTGGACCATTTTGGTGGGACCAGGTGAAAAACTTAACGGAAAGGCCAGTTTATAAAAGTTTTAAATTTTTTGGCCGGCTTATTAAATATATGGATGGAAGCTGGTCAATTTATTAATTTGCCCATATTTTTATTAATTAATTTTGCATTTTTAGGTACCAAATAAAGTTTGGATGAATTGCGGAGCGAAAAAGAGCAGAAAAGTGGTGGAAGCCAAGAGGAATCACACAAGGAAGCCGCGAAGAATGTTGTGCGCAAGACCAGAAGGCTAGAACTGGGATTGAAGAGGAAGAATTGTTCTTAAAGAAGATATGGGCTTGGCATACCCAAGGCCCAAAACCCTCACCCAAATCCATTTCCTATATCCATACCCGTTTCCCTTTCTAGCCGTCAGATTGGATCATCTCAGCATCCTATGGTCGCAGCATCTCCAGTACATCAAAGTCCGAAGCTCCTGTCTAACACTACAGCACCTAACTCCATCTTGAGCCGTCAGTTTCGTTGTATTATAAATCCGACGGTCGATACCAGTCTCTTCACTTGTAGTCGTTAGATCAATCTATCATTTCCGCATCCCACGGCTCAGCTTCGCGAATCATCGAGACTTGATGAAACCGCTCAATACCCTAATACCCAATTCTATACCCATTAGCCAAACATGCCTTAACCCTAAAACTATCGATCCAAACTTTCTTCTTCCATCTTCTTCACCCATTCCCTCCCATGCCGTCGCTGCCAATACCACCAACTCCGTCTGCAGCCTCCCAACCACACCATCCTTCATCATAACACACCAACCCTAAAACCCATCATCACTACCACTTTCACCAACTCTATAGACTTCTATTCCACCAATTTCTCGCCTCACCAATCTCATGAACCCTAGATGTGAAATTGGTAGAATAGGTTGAAATAGAGTTGTAATTAGAGCATGGGTAGACGCAGGAGAAGGAATAAAGGCATGGGTCGAAGAAGATTGAGTGATTTCAGAGAGTTAGGTATGTCAATTTTGCTTTTTGTAAAAACCCTAATTTCAACTGTTTAATTTGGGTATTTTGGGATTTTCTATGTAAACCCTAATTGATTAATTTGGGTATAAATATGGGTTGTGGGTGTGTGTTGTAACGATGCCTGGATTAGCCATAGCATCTGTAGAATAGTTTAGTTTTGTTATTTCCATGAACTGTTAGCTTTGAGGGTTTATCAATCTTTTCAATTCCATGATTCTCAATTCAAATGCATTGTTAATATTAGCTGTTCAGAACTCCAACATGTATTGAATTTGATTGTGTGATTGTTACAATTTACATTAAGCTCATGTTTATGTTATGTTATGTTTTGTTCTTATGATTTGCTCTTAGGATAGTTTCATTTGCCCTAGCCCTGCTGTGTAATACTTTGACAAAAGCCTTAGAATGTTAAACAAGTTTAGGAACACTTGAACTTAGTTTAAGCTGCAACTTCATGCTGAATTCACATGCCTTTGACTAGTTGTACCTTAAAAAGACAACTAGTACTTTGGAAAGAACCATAGTTGTGTTTAACATTTCAATAAGAGAATGCATAGCATGAACTAGGGTGAAATCAAACCCCTTATTTCACTGTCCATCTTAATCCATAACTTATTATTTCTTTCATGCTCTGTTTAGCTTAGGAATTAGTAAAGAGAATTAGGAAAAATAACTATTGCACCCCCGAGTCCCTGAGGACTTTGCCTTTCTTCCCATCACTAGCTACATTCGACCCTATATACTTGCAGGTGTAGTTGTAGGCTTTCTTAAAAACCCTACCAAGTTTTTGGCGCCGCTTCCGAGGACTCAGTGGCGGCGCATATGTTGTTTTTCTTTCCTTGCATCATTTGTTGTTTACATTGCATTCTTGTTGTTCGCATCTTCATCTTAGCTTAGTTTGCATCATTGTAACCTTGTAAATATTAGTTACATCTTGCATTTGGTCTTTGCATTGGCATAAACTGCATACCAACCATTTTTTTTTCTTGACATATTGCATCTGTTCATATTTGCATTCTGTAGTTTTAGTCTGCATCTTAGTTTAGCTGCATTCTGCACTCTGCAATTCTGCATTGTTCAATAGTCATCTGCTTTCTTAGCTTCTTGTCATTCTGCATATTAACCTGAAACTGCAACTGCCTTCTCACTTTGATTGCCAACTGCACTGCACATCTGTAGCTGTAACCAGCACTTTTGTTCTACCATTTCCCCTGCCACTTAACCTGCTTACTGAACTAGAACTGAACTCATAATTTGAGTGTTCAGGTAGCTGGTGCAAAGAGAAAAGAGATGAAAATTGTCCTTGTGAAGCCATTGTGGTGTTGCAAAGGAGAGGAGAGGAGCTGCAAAGGAAAAAAACAACTGGTTTGTGCAAATGCAATCAAGGGGTACTTGAGAAGCTGTTGCTAGCAGCACTGAGAACCAAAGACTGCAGCTGTTGAATTTGCTACACAGTCAGTTCTGTGGGCTTGAGTTAAACAAAACACTGCTGGTGCCAGAACTGCTGCCTGAAGCCTGCTGGGCATGTTGCTGAAGCCTGAACCTGCCTTGCTGATCTGTTGAGCTGGGCTGGGCTGGTGCTGTTGGAGTAGAAGTTGTGACCCAACTGGGCTTCAACAAGAGCTAAGGATGATCCAAAGCCCAACTGGGCTGTGCAACTAAAAACAGAGCAGCTGGGTTGTGCTTAAGCAAGTAAGCCTAAACCCATTAAGAGAACCCAACCTGTGGGCTTCCATTTTTAATTTGTGGGCTTGTAATAATTTTTTCCATTTTTTTGTTGGGCTTGTAATTTAAGTTAACTTTTGGGTTTGTATTTGAGCTTAACTGTGGGATTGTCCCTATCAAAATTTTGGGTTTCAAAAACCCAACAAACAACCTAAACAAGTTTAACTGAACCTACCAACTCAGCTGGGCTTCGTTAGTTTCTGGGCTTGCTGAAGTCGTTAGTGGGCCGTGTACCCAACTCTAGGCCGAGAGTTGGGCTCTGTTTCACAACAATTTTTCCAAAACCCAATAGTGGGCTTGGCCTTTTATCCCATAAAACCAAAGTTTTCAAAACCCAATAAACCAAAGTGTTTTCTTTTCCCATTAAGTCCAAATTTTCTAAAACCCATTAAAAACCAAATTTCTTTTTCAAACCCGAAAAAACCAAATGTTACCCATAAAAACCAAATTTTTCCCAAAAATCCAAACCCATTAAAAACCAAATTTTGGGCTTTGTAATATAGCTACTTAGCTTTTGAGCCCAATCATGTCTAGATCTTGGTCTACAGTTGGGGATACAACAAATCCCTTAGAGAACTTGCGTATGGACATACTTCACGTCATGAGCCTCCCCTAGACCATGATGCCAATAGTTATAGGAATTATTATGGACATTTTCAAAGTCCCGAGCTTCAATACATGAACCCTACTGACTATTCGCACATGCATCGTTCGCCACAACGTGAAAATGAACATTTTGCTAATGCCTCACTCACACAATCATTTCTTGTGGATCAATTAGAAGCTCGAATCGCAGCTTTAGAAATGCAATCACATGAGGAATCTGTCACATCTAATTTTCTTAGGCAACCTGAAATCTATGCATGTCCCGCATGTGGTAGTTTAGACCACCCTGAGAATTGTCATATTTTGCAATCTAGAGAAAATCCAAGGTATGAAATGCCCATAAATTGTGAGGCTGGTAGTCATTGGGACCATAATCAAACCTTTGAGGGTTGCGATCAATCTTTTATAAACCCTAATTACCATGCACACATGTACCAATCACCACAATTTGAACATGAAGAATTTTGTACTCCCATGAATTTAGACTCCACCACAGAAGCTTTCAGACTCAGTGAGCAAAACTTCGATAGATATACATCACGAATTCAGGCATATTTAGATCAGATTTTGCTTCACCTACAAAAGGAGGAAATTCATGAGGAAATGTATGTTGTCCCTAATGAAGTGTCTAGTCCCATTCATGTAAATGATGTTGAATATGAACCTAATTTAGAGGAACATGAATCGACTAATGACACCACCACTGTTAATGAGGACCAATATGCATGATACCATGATGATGATTATGATGATATGTTAGAAGAACATGAAAATATTGTGGAACCTGTTGGTTCAATAACATATGGCTTCTCGCCCTCGACCTTCATGAATGTTGTTTTTTCTAATACTCTTTGTAATTCATATGATTTTGATATTGACATGGGATTCATACAATTATTCTGTGAAGATGAGCATGACATAGGAATAGTTGAATCTTCTGTAGACACTAATGTTATTATGCATGAAAATATAATTGATGTGTCTGATTCTCCACCTAGGTCACATTGTGATATTTCTCCTGATTTGCCGATGCATGAGAATAAATCTGTTGATGATGTCGATTCTGATTGTGGGCTTGCTAATTTATTTGATTAATGTGAGCATGTTGTGACACTTGTAGAAGACTTAGGAGATATTGATTTGATTAATAATGATGTGCATATCGTCCTACCTGAGTCACAATCTAATGGCCTTCCACCCAACCTAGATTTGGTTTGTACCGATATTGTCAAACCAACTTTTCTGAAAATTTCCAACCTAGGTTTGGAACTGTGTGCCTCTCAAGTCCTCTTGGACTATTTTGCATCTAAATACAATACTTTTAAGGAGCCACAGTTGGAATTAGCATGTGTACTCGTCCCTAGCAAAGTTCATTTCGAGCTAGACCTTGTGCATGATGAACCCCCAAAACTGCGAGATTTTGTATCCAAAATTTTATCTGTTGAAAAATCCAGGTTTGGGGGTAGCTCATTTTATTTCACAACTTCACTTGCATGCCTATCATATTATTATTGTGTGAAGCTGTTGAAATGTCTACACTTCGTCTTTTGGGTTGATCCTCAACTCTTTAGATTGTTAGTGTATGGTGAATTTTTTGTATATAATCCAGTAGATAAAAATTTTAAAAATCCTTTTGTTCCTTTTGTATATATTTTGCTAATCCAATATGATCTCGGCTGACATATGTTGGATTTTTGCCTTGAATAACGGAGTTCTAATCTTGCTTTCGCCGACATCCGGGTATTCTCTTTCCTTTTTCTCTGCCCAGCATGGTCCTATTCGTATGTTGTAATTTTATTCATCTTTTGAAACATTGAGGACAATGTTTAGTTTAGGTTTGGGGTATAGAGTAGATATCCCGATAACATGTTATATTGAAAAATTTGAACTCTTCCTTTTTGAAAAAAAATGAAAAAATCAAAATAAAAAATTAGAAAAATGATAAAAACATAAAAATGGAGCTCATTTACCTTGAAATGTTGACTCTTGTGCAAATATGTAATTATTAGGAGTCTTAGTCTAGATATTTAGGCACCCTGATTCTAGCACAATTCACATAGTGATAAGAAACTGGCACGCGCACGATCTACCAATACATGTATAGCCTCATCCTTGAGGTGTTCTATCGGAAGTTTTAGTTGCCAATCACTTTAGAATACTGAACGAAACTTGACTAGATTGTTCTTTGGTTGGTTGGGATAGAAGGTGGAGGTTACATTAAGAAAGACAACCATCGAATTTAACTGGGTGCATCAAAAAGGGCTACCTCTTGCAAAGTGTCATGTAATTTTTTGTTTCTTTTTGTTATGTATCTAAAGTGTTAGCATGTTAAAAAAAAATAAAAAAAAAATATATATATATATATATATATTAAAAAAAAAATTCAAAAAAAAAAATCAAGTATTTATCAATTCCATCCTCTCTTGTTCCAAAAATAAAAGAGAGTAGTAAATGTAAATAAGAGTCATGTAAAGAGTCATCTTTTGTTGTATTATAGTAAGCAAGGAAGGGTGCATGCCATTGATGTACAGCGCGAGTAATTGTGGAATACCTCCAACTCATTCACAATTCTCGTAAAGTCCGGACAGCTAGCTAGATTTCGACCTCGGTTCTTAGCCTGAGAAACTATCTCTTGGTGATTAGTAGTCATAACATCCGATCTTTCTTTACACATGTGTAGATACACTTTACACTCTTATCACATGTCTTTATTTGTTATCAGTGCTAGGATTGTGCCTTTGATAGCTAGATTGACATCTCCATTTTGCTGTGAGCTTAAACTGTCTTGCACATGTCACATTTCATGGAATCTGAGCTTATATTTTGGCCTAGAACTTTGTAGGTATGTTCTAAGCAAACCTTCACGAGACTTCACTCGTCCACTAGGGACACTTAGTGGTTTAAAAGGCTTATTGCATTCGCTAAATGCAATCGAGAGACCAGCGACAGTGGTATAGGTAGGATTTCCTTAGTTTTGTTTTACTTGAGGACAAGTAAAATTCAGGTTTGGGGGTATTTGATGAGTGCTAAAAAGTGAATATTTCTATATATTTTTCTTGGCATTTAACTCATCTTTTGTGCATTAATTCTACATTTTATCCCATATTCTGTATTTTTCATTGTTTTCAAGAATAAATATTTTTAGGGCTTTTTAATAAAGTAGCCACCTTTTCGACACATAATTAAGAAAGTGGCCGGTTTTTTGAATCTTTTTATAAAATAGCCGAGATAGAATTTTTCCGTCCCGTTTTAAAAAAAACAGTAATGGCAGTTAAGTTAACACGAGTCAAGGGTATTTTAGACCTTTTATAACCTAGTCAATCCGCGACTCGGCCGTGTTAGAGAAAAGCACTCATCTTCTTCTTTTGTTCTTCTCCTGTAATTTTTCATTTCCATGGAACGCTAGCAAATCATTGAAATCAAACCAAATTGAACAGAAATCCAATGAATGATTACCCAAAATTTGTCTACGTCTCCCGAATTAACCTATCTTAATTGAAAAAAAAAATCATCTAAGAAATGAACAATTATGAACCCTTACTCGAAACCAACAAGAACCCATCTCTAAATTCTTCAAAAGCCCTCAATTCATCTCTTTTAATTCGTCTCTGGATTTAATTCGTTTCATAATCTCAAATCAACATCATCCCATCTGTTCTTCTTTTTATAAGAATTGCAGCAGAGCTTCTTCCCAAACCCGTGACCATATTCATCATCATGACCTCAATCTTCTTCTTAATCTTGATTCACTAGAGCATCGAATCCCCATATTCAGAATCTCTCCATAAAATCCTTCGATTCCCCCAAGATATGAGATCGATTCGACAGCAGAAACAACAATTCTTTACTTTTTTCTCGAACTAACAACAACCCAAGCTTAAATCGGAAGTCTAGAGACCACCAGACCCGATCGACTTCACTTACTATTCTCTCAATTCTCTGTCGGTTCCTCGATCTGGTTTGGGGTAATAATAGCAGCAATTGTTGTTCTTTCTTTTCATCTCATTTTAAGGGAACTGGAACAATGAATGAATGAATGAGATTAACACATCTCTCGATTTAGGATATGATAGTAATTTCAGCACAAAAATTGACTAAGTCCGCTTGTTGGACCATTTTGGTGGGACCAGGTGAAAAACTTAACGGAAAGGCCAGTTTATAAAAGTTTTAAATTTTTTGGCCGGCTTATTAAATATATGGATGGAAGCTGGTCAATTTATTAATTTGCCCATATTTTTATTAATTAATTTTGCATTTTTAGGCACCAAATAAAGTTTGGATGAATTGCGGAGCGAAAAAGAGCAGAAAAGTGGTGGAAGCCAAGAGGAATCACACAAGGAAGCCGCGAAGAATGTTGTGCGCAAGACCAGAAGGCTAGAACTGGGCTTGAAGAGGAAGAATTATTCTTAAAGAAGATATGGGCTTGGCATACCCAAGGCCCAAAACCCTCACCCAAATCCATTTCCTATATCCATACCCGTTTCCCTTTCTAGCCGTCAGATTGGATCATCTCAGCATCCTATGGTCGCAGCATCGCCAGTACATCAAAGTCTGAAGCTCCTGTCTAACACTACAAAACCTAACTCCATCTTGAGCCGTCAGTTTCGTTGTATTAGAAATCCGACGGTCGATACCAGTCTCTTCACTTGTAGCCGTTAGATCAATCTATCATTTCCGCATCCCACGGCTCAGCTTCGCGAATCATCGAGACTTGATGAAACCGCTCAACACCCTAATACCCAATTATATACCCATTAGCCAAACATGCCTTAACCCTAAAACTATCGATCCAAACTTTCTTCTTCCATCTTCTTCACCCATTCCCTCCCATGCCGTCGCTGCCAATACCACCAACTCCGTCTGCAGCCTCTCAACCACCACCATCCTTCATCATAACACACCAACCCTAAAACCCATCATCACTACCACTTTCACCAACTCTATAGACTTCTATTCCACCAATTTCTCGCCTCACCAATCTCATGAACCCTAGATGTGAAATTGGTAGAATAGGTTGAAATAGAGTTGTAATTAGAGAATGGGTAGACGCAGGAGAAGGAATAAAGGCATGGGTCGAATAAGATTGAGTGATTTCAGAGAGTTAGGTATGTCAATTTTGCTTTTTGTAAAAACCCTAATTTCAACTGTTTAATTTGGGGATTTGGGGATTTTCTCTGTAAACCCTAATTGATTAATTTGGGTATAAATATGGGTTGTGGGTGTGTGTTGTTACGATGCCTGGATTAGCCAGAGCATCAGTAGAATAGTTTAGTTTTGTTATTTCCATGAACTGTTAGCTTTGAGGGTTTATCAATCTTTTCAATTCCATGATTCTCAATTCAAATGCATTGTTAATATTAGCTGTTCAGAACTCCAACATGTATTGAATTTGATTGTGTGATTGTTACAATTTACATTAAGCTCATGTTTATGTTATGTTATGTTTTGTTCTTATGATTTGTTCTTAGGATAGTTTCATTTGCCCTAGCCCTGCTGTGTAATACTTTGACAAAAGCCTTAGAATGTTAAACAAGTTTAGGAACACTTGAACTTAGTTTAAGCTGCAACTTCATGCTGAATTCACATGCCTTTGAATAGTTGTACCTTAAAAAGACAACTAGTACTTTGGAAAGAACTATAGTTGTGTTTAACATTTCAATAAGAGAATGCATAGCATGAACTAGGGTGAAATCAAACCCCTTATTTCACTGTCCATCTTAATCCACAACTTATTATTTCTTTCATGCTCTGTTTAGCTTAGGAATTAGTAAAGAGAATTAGGAAAAATAACTATTGCACCCCCGAGTCCCTGAGGACTTTCCCTTTCTTCCCATCACTAGCTACATTCGACCCTGTATACTTGCAGGTGTAGTTGTAGGCTTTCTTAAAAACCCTACCACCATACCAATACTACTTTCTTGTAGTTGTGTGATCTGATCTTGCTGTTTCTATCATATTGAGTACAATCATAACGATTGGCTTGAGATTGATATCTCCGATAGGCAAGATATAAAAGTAGTCACAAACATCTTCGTCTCATCGTTTGTGATTCCACAATATCTTCTTTCGCCGCGTCGATTAAGATTATTGTGAGGTGATTGATAATACTAGGCTGTTCTTCGGGAATATAAGTCGGGGTTATCAATTGGTTCCTGTTCACCTTGATTTATCAAAAGACGAAACAAAACTTATAGGTATTTGACGAGGTGTCGAACTCGCAAATATAAATTCCTTACTTCTCTTACACTAACTAGTAGTACAATGACAAGTAGGTTCGTTCCTAAGGGAGAGTTGAGTCTAAAGTTGCCAATTCAATTTCTGAATAAGAATAATGCAAATATGAGCATGAAAATGATCAAAGACTCTTTCTCGGTCATAAAACATGAATCTTATTGATATAGCTATGTTTCTGCAAAGTACCCATTAGTAACAACCCTAGAATAGTTAGTACGCTCAACCATTCCGTTATTATCTCCTAAGTTCACCGGACACGGAAGCGACCGACTACCGGATTCTACTTGCCAAGTTTCCTAGAAGTACGCTCTCTAGGTGTGACTTAAACAAATGCATTAAGTTCCGTGAGATAGGCTATTCCTAGTGACAAATACATAGGCTCGACTCATCTACTAGTGTCAATCTCTACACATGAATATTTAACAAAATCCCATCATCAATATCCACGTATCGTTACTTGTATCAAGATTCTCTAGACAATTACGGGTCAAAGAGGACTCAACTAACATTAGAATCATCCATAAACCAATTTAATTTGCAACTTAAACGATTCACAAATAACTCATAACCAATAGTAGCACCGTAGAGAATGAACAATAACAAATAAATTGCAAGAAAGCAGGCTCTTTAAATATCAATATGAATTCATGTTTGGACGTTGAAATCGTCCCTAATCGATATGCTTAGCTACTGGAGTTCATGATAAAACAAAGCAAAACAATACTAAACAAGCAAACCAAACAGCAGCAGTAGCAGGTGGTGGTATGATATTGTGAACTGGATGACACGGTGGCGGCGTATGGACTGGAACTGTGGAATGATGATGGTTGCTGCTGCTGTAGTAGTTTCCTGCAGGTCTGCTGCCTTGGTGCTGTGAAGTGGTGGTAGTATGCAAACTGGAGTATGCACTGGTGGTATGCTGTTGGATGCGAAGTGAGGTGCAGGTGGTAATGGATGATGCTGTATGCAGTCTGCGAACAGGTGATCAATGATGCTGTTGGTGGAGATGCAAGGATGATGGACTGGATGCAGGTGGATGGAGATTGTTCAGCGAGCAAAGCTCGCTGAAACTAGGGTTGCGAGCAGCAGAAGGGGGTATGCGATGATGCTTTCTGTAACTTTTTTCCAGGCTTTTATAGCTCTCAATTCCCTGTAAACTCGTGATCTAAACAGCTCCAACAAGCAAAACTCTTCCCTGACTTGTCGGCACTGTTTCCATGTGTATCCCAACTTCTACAATAAGTCCTCCGTTCCAACAATCATCGAACCCTGACCATGACAGACAGCACCAGATCCATGGCTAACCTGACAACAGACTAGAAAGTGGTGCAGTCGCGTCTGTAAAGGTGACAGCATCTCTGCCGAAAACTTCACAAACTCGAGCCATACTGCTATGGATACGCATCCGGTTCAAATTCTTATAACAATCTACTTCAGAAACCCCTTGTAAAGACCCACAAAATCCATTACAGCAGCAGAAAATTCAGCTGAAATGTGTGCTCAAACTACAACCCATAACTTCTCCAAATCGAACCAACAGTTGTGTGTTCTTCTCATCTTCAAACAAATCCAATTCAAAACCCAAAATCAGTGACAACTTTCATTCTTTCTTCTTCTTCTCGAATTCAGATAAAACTTGACCCTTGTAAACAGCCACAATCCCCACGGAGGCAACAGCATTTGCTTCTTCTCTCTACAGCCAAGACTTGTGACCAAAACAGGTGGTTCAGGATTTTAATCAAACAACTTATGTGCTACAAACTGGGGATGCAGAGATAACAACTTTGCCGTTGTCTGAGTTCTCATTAACCTGCAATATCTAATTCAAAACAGACCCATTCTTATAATCATTGCTGAATCTTCAAAAACTTTATTTAACCCTCAATCATAGCCATTAAATCAATCGGCAGTAGCAGCAGGTATTCTTCCCTGTTTTCATGGCTTGTATTTCAAGTTCTAACTATCAAACACGAACCCATACTCAAACAAAATCTCCGTGTTCTTCTCAGCTTTAACCATCGGCAGTCACCATGGCATGGACGACGGTGAACTTGGAGTGAGCTGGTCACGACAAGAAGAAATAACGGTGGGCAAAATTCATTTTCCTCTCGAGTCTTCTCTGCTTGTGAACTGGTGTGCCAGTATAATCACTTGGAGACGGGCTTCTTTGTTGGACAGCGTTGTTACTCTTAATGGGCTGCAATCTGACACACCTTCTACAACCCTTTTAACTATGAGCATCTTTGGCTGCGTTGTTGAATTCAAGGATGAAAATTAGCTTGGTTTCTTTTGTTTAATGTCACTTGACTCCAAAGTACCTGTAAAAGCAAAACAAAGCGTAATATACAAAAATACGAGAGAAATAACTAAGAAAAGCATACGAAATTGATATTCAAACGATGTAATTTAAGCTCTTATCAGTATTTCTGTGGGAGACAGATTTATCTATTACCGTAGACTTTTATGTGTGATACAGATTTGTTTATTAAAGTCTTCGACTTTGGGTCGTAACAACTCTTAGTTGTGGGTGAGATCAGCTAAGGGAATCAAGTGCGTAGTATCCTGCTGGGATCAGAGACGTAAGGAGCGCAACTGTACCTTGGATCTGTGTGAGATTAATTGGGGATCAACTACAGTCCATACCGAAGTTAGTTTGTAGTAGTCTAGTGTCTGTAGCGGCTTAATACAGTGTGGTGTTCATTCTGGACTAGGTCCCGGGGTTTTTCTGCATTTGCGGTTTCCTCGTTAACAAAATTTCTGGTGTCTGTGTTATTTCTTTTCCGCATTATATTTTTTTATATAATTGAAATATCATAGGTTGGGCATTAAGTTCAACCAAGTGGGAATGTTATATATGCCCCTACTATCCATGGATCCTGCACAAGTACCCTTATGAGTCTTTACATATACCCTAGTGGCATAGTTGAAATTATGAACAGAAAAATGATTTGCATAATCCCAACTTTAACCTTTACCTCTTACACTTCGGCCTCTTCTTCATTTCTCACTCGAGAAAAACCAGTGGCACTCTTTCACTCATCTGCATCTCCCTCGCAACCACCATCTCCATCTCCGTCGCCACCAACACCATCACCATCATCTCAGAGAGTTATCACTATCTCTCTTCTCCTTCTCTCCGGCAATCACCACCACCAACAACAACAAACCCATGGATCCACCTCCAATTCCACCACCACCTCAAAATCCACCAATTCTATCACCAGATCCATCAACAATTCTCTCTTTATGTGAATCAAATCCCGAAATTCGAATATAAAAATCATCAGGAGCAGCGGTCCATCTTCTTCTTCTTCGTTGAACATTCGGGTGAGATCCCAATTTTAGGTTTTGATTTCTGGTATAGATCTCATTTTAAACTAAATTTCCGATAATAAACGATTTCAATATTAGATTCAGAGTGATCGAGATTGATTTTTGGTTTCGTTTAACTTTTAAGATCGAGATTCGATTTTGAATGCATAATTGGCAGTTTGAATTTGGAGTTTGAATGAAGAATTCAGTGTCGAAAAAGATACATCAGTCATGGGTACTTGTTGATTTCGATTATAGATACTATAATTAGAGAAAGCAAAGAAGAATCAGGAGTCTGTTGAGAAGAATCGGGAATTAGGGATTTGATTATACATAAAATGAAGAAATTGAAGCTCTCTAATGAAGCAATTGAAAGTTACTAATCAACTTTGAGTTGGCTTGGTGTTTATTTGTGATTGATTCAAGAATAAATTTGAAGATGTTGATGGTATCTGAGATGGAGTTGACCTAATTGATTGTTCTTGTCCAATATGGAAATGGAAGCAGAAGTTGTTAGGGATGGAACTGCAGGGATGGGAGTTGCTATTGCAAACAACAAGAATTAGAGATGATATTGCAGACAACAACAATTAGAGCTAAGAGATGAGCGGTGTTTGAGGACGCAGGGCTGTATTTACAGTGTTGGTGTGGAACTTGGTGATTGTCTTTTGGAAACTTAGGAGATGGCTTATGATGGAGATGTTTTTGATGATTTGGATATAGCTGTAGTTGTTGAGATGGGTTTGCAGTATTTTCGTACTTTAACAAAGACGGTGGTGGTTATATTATAGTTGACGAACTCCAACAAGCTTGTGTGGAGCATAACTTGACTGACGAAGTTGATCAGGATAATGTATGTATTGAAAATCATTGAAATTTTTAATTGTTCATATATCATTTTAGGCGAACCTTCATTTTCGTTAAATGTTGTTTATGTATCAAGATAGTAGGATCGATTATGGTGAGTTTGGTCAATGTTACCATTTATCTGTCTATTGAATGTGATTTTGATATGATTTTTTACATGGAAGAAGCTGAGCTATGTTGTGTCATGTGGTGTTGTATGAGATGGTGATTGATGTTGTTATAGTAGGAGGTGGTGTTGCTTTACAAGAGCTGCTGAGAGTGAAACCAAACCTGAACTGAAATTGGTGATGCAATGGCCAGGTCAAGAAGTGGTTTGTAAGATGCATATGGTGTTTGAAGCAGGGAATGGGTGAATGAGCTGGAATTGCAGTGACTGGTACTGGTAAAGATGCAAGTGTAGGAATCGCATTTATAGTGATGCTGCAAGGGAAAAATTGCAACTGTTGTTGGAGTTGATCTATAAGTTTGGGGAAAAAGGTTGCAGTTGGTGAAGCAGTGAACAAATGGGAGTTGAAGTGAAGTGCAGAACAATTTGATGCTGCAGCTGAAGCTTGGCCAATAGAGCTGGGTTTGCATACAGTTTGTTAAGTTGAGCTTACTGATAGATGCTCAACTGGTATATGTGAGTTTTTTTTGCCAAACCAGGTAGCGTTTACCTTGTGTTTATGCATGAATTTGTGGTGCAATGGTAGCACAACTGACTATATGTCAGAAGATGTGTGTTCGACTCACACTAGGTTCACTTTTTTGTGTACAATTTTTATTTTTTGGAGACAACTTGTGATAGTTGCCTCCATATATGAAGACAACTTGCGCTAGTTGCTTTCACTTTTGAAGACAACTTTGTGCTAGTTTCCTTCACTTTTGAAGACAACTTGAGCTAGTTGCCTCAGATTCGGAGACAACTTGAGTTACTTGGCTCCATTTTGTTTTGCAACTTGTTCTTATACACTATTTTATTGGAAACAACTTGAGCTAGTTGCCTCCACTTTTGGAGACAACTTAAGCTAGTTGCCTCCGGTATGGACACTATTTATTGGAGACAACTTGAGCTAGTTTCCTCCGATATGGACACAACTTTTGCTAGTTGACTCCACATGGTAGTGGTGGTCGGCGGCGGCGGTGGTTGGCGGCGATGGTGGTGGTTGACGAGGGTGGTGGTGGTTAGTGGCGGCGGTTATTTACGACGGCGGTGTGATTGGTGGCGGTGGTGGTGGTGGACATTGGTGGTGTTGGTTAGCGGCGACGGTGGTTGGTGGTGGTTGGCGGTGGTGGAAAGTTGTGGTGGTTGGCGGCGGTGGTGGTTGGTGGTTAGCGGTGGTGGACAATGGTGGTTGGCGGCGGTGGTGGTCGTCGGTGGTGGTTGGTAGTGGTGGGCGGCGGTGGACAATGGTGGTGGTGGTTGGCAGTGGACAGTGGTGGCGGGTAGTAGAGGTAGTTTTTTTTTTTTTTGAATAATGGTTAGCCCTTTTTTGTATATACACAATATAAAAGAGGGTATTTTAGTAATGTATTAATCTTAGGGGTATTTGTAAAGTTCAAAAAGGTATATTTGCAAGGGGCCTCATAGTAGGGGTATATAGATAATGTTCCCTTCAATCAATTATAATATCCAAGATTTACATTGATTGACACTTGGATATTGGTCTTTGGTACCATCCAAGTTATCTCTCTTGTATTTAATTAGACTCGTAGATTTCTATTTGCTTGAGAAAGAATTAAATCGAGAGATTGAGATAATATTATAACTCTTTGATATACTTTATTAAGATTGGGTCTAGTTGACTCTCTTGAAAGTATACTGGATTTATTCCATACAGATTGCTAATCGAAATATTGGGTGTGGTTGTTGTACCCCACGCTTTTCCAATTAGGTTACTTTCCTCTCCGAATAGGCGGCTCCACCAGCAAAAACACAACTAGGTAGTTTTACTGGCTCCGAGGATTAGTTTGCTCGAAATGCAAACTTTGATATTTATAGACCAAGGAAGTTTGGATACCAAGGAATTTCCAAAGCCGAAAATATTCTCAAGATATGCAATATATTTTCCCAAATTCGGTTTCCATAATTCCTGGAAATGCTTTGTCTAAATAATGACCGAAAATCTCCTAGAAAATCTCCAACTAGTAAATGCACATTACTAATTTTTAATTAAAAGATTCTTAATTTATTTTCGATCCGGGATTCTCCTTTATCTATTAAGGAATACCTTGAACAATTAAAGATAAGCGTTACTGCACATGTTCAAAGTATGTCGACATCTTTACTTTGTAAGTCCTCTTTCATACTTACAATCTTGAAACCGATTTGCCATACTTCCAAACAAGTTTAGAATTGGTTCATCTGACTTTCAAGAACTATGTAATTGATTATCCTATCAAATCACCAAACATGGGTTTCACGGTTCTACCAAAAACAAGTTTCGGTTCTACCTCCATGTGGGTACTAGAATTAGTCACGCTAGTTACCAAAACTTGGTTCACTAGGTACTAGGATCGGTTCCCACATATATATATGGTATCTAACTTGTATTTGTTGCATGTCCATAGGATCGTTTCCCAATATCTAAGAACGTGTTGCGCATGTTCATAGGATCGGTTCCCAATATCCAGAAACTTGATGCACCTCTTAGAAGGATCGATTCCCCTCTTGTGATCGGTTTCACCTCTTACTAGGATCGGTTCCCCTTTGCCTAGAGTTGGTCATACCAATAACACTAAATCGATCATACCATCTTAGGTGATTACTTAAGATCGATTTCACTAATAAAAGTCATACCAATACAAAAGTCAGGCCTTGTGAATAGTTTTACCAAGAACATAAACAAGCCATGAGCGGTTATACTAATCACACATATTGGAAGTTCAAAAGACATGTAATGAATAACAATAACAATAAGCCTAACGATTTCCCTTTCGATTCACAAAACAAGTTTATGAATTTACTTCCTTTAAACGAATGTAAAACACTGTTTTCTAGGATGAAATCTTCACCTCATACCCATACATAATCACAATAGCATTCAAACGATTATGTTGATGTCTTATATACGAAGTTCAAAAGATAAGCGTTATACTTCGTATTGTATTCCTTAATACTACGTCTAACTAGAGTATAATCATTCATAGCTTCGCAGTTTTGTTTTCAATATGCACGACTTGAAAGATACGTTAGGGAATGAAACAGCTCAAGTCAAATATTACTAACCTCAAGTGGAAGGATGATGTCTTCGTTGTAGCCCCGTACTTCTTCACATTCTTCAAGTATTCACGTAATACTTGTAATGTCTCATATCCTAACACTTTCAAGCTAACCTATACGAAGTTGACTCTAGTACATAATCAAGCGACTCTTTAAATGAGTTTTGGTTCACTAAAATATGACAACAAAACTTGACATACCAACGCTTAGTGGGTCAACCGAGCTATGCTCTAACAATCTCCCCCTTTGTCAAATTACAAGAATTCATTATATGGATAAACAAATTACAAGAATTCATTACACGTACGCTTGATTCCCAAATTCAACAGCACAATAACCTGTATACATTCAGTCCATAAATATCGTTGTTGACATTATAATAACAAAGCTAATACCTCCCCCCCCCCCTAAAGGTAAGATAGGTAAATTTTCAATCCGCGCGTCTTTGTTATTCCTTTGTAGTCCATATAACTACAAGTATCATATGATATGCCACTCCCCCTTAGTCTATGCTTTACTCTTCCGTTACATAAAACGTTTAAGCACCATTGTCCTTTCCCTTAGTGATACCAATCAAAATAAATCAATACCAATGTCACTTGTTTACTCCATATATTTCTCCCCCTTTTTGTCACAAAATGACAAAGATACGAGCAAATAAATGATAAACCGAAAGGATCTTACAAATCTTAAAAGGCTTGCAACCTATAAGAGTTAAGCACGAGGGTTCCACACACCATTTTTGGTAACCAATATCAAAACAGAAACTATAAAGTAATTTTGTTTTGATATGTTACCAAGGAAACAATTGCCCGAAGCAATTTTCCCTAATAGTTTAGCAAACCAAAAACCGACTAAGCACCTTAGTTCCTTTGCTAAACCGATTGCACAAATACAATCGCTTGTTTGATAAGACCAAAATAAAGATAACTCTATTTTTCTCATCAGGTTCTAATTATCCATATAACTTAGACCTTTCACTTTTAAACAAGACAAGTACTAGGTTAGTTAACTAGCATTTCTTGTTAACGCATTCGATTAGACTTGAATAACCGAAACCTCCACTTTGATGAGTCTAACTAAGATCAGAATTAACCTAGTTTCTCTTATCCATAATCAAATTGGACTAAACAATTTATCCCGAAAATCTTTTCTTTTGTTAAGCCATAAACAATTCATACAAACCACAAAAATCAACTTGCATAATTATTTACCTCAACCGGAAGCAATTGAATCAACATAGACATTAAAACACCGCAATTGCACCGAAATTTTGTAAGCCTAAACGATTGGTACCAAACAATAAAGCAAGATAACAATAGTTTTTCTTAACCGGAAACAATTGAATCACACACACATCCATACATAAATAATGGAATAAACATCAATTGTATCGAAATTTTGTTAAGCAAAAGCAATAAATATATGCAATAAAATCAGGCTTTTCTAAAACAGGAAAACGATTAACTAACAAATTCGTTACCTCAAATTTCGCATCCTCTTCTCCAATAATGTTTGCATCTTCTTTCCAGGGAGAATTGATACCGAAATATCATTATGTTGTCATCCTTATGTAAGACAAAATAACAACAACGACCAACCTTTACCAGAGAAAGGTTGAAAACCGGTTTTAACTATTGCAAGCAAAAGTTGAAACCCCGAAACACGTATGCTTTTATGCTAAACCAAAACGATTTAACATATTGTGACTTTTTCACATATTGTTTCAATCAGAACCCCTCATGATCCTTTGATAAATCCTACCAACATGGGCTAGAACTTAATCCTGCTAAATCAAAAAGTCACCCAAACCATAAGGGTTCACACAATATGAGATCGAATATTAAGGTCATGAAAACCGAAATCAAACATCCCATAAACATACATAGAAATAGTATAAAGCATTCAAGCACATGCTATGTAATCATAAACTATCACAAGAAAAATTATAAACTAATAATTTTATTCATAATAAGATAGTTTTATTCATAATAGACTTTATTGAAATAATCAAAAACTGATGTCTATTTTTCTTGATTAATTATTGGGAGGAACATTCCTTGTGACAAGTATTCTTTGACGCTCTTCTTTTATTTTCGATTCTTGGTTCGGATATTTTTGAGAAGCAAAGCGCAGCTATTTCTGAAAAGAGTCAAGTTGTTTACCAAGAGTTTTAAGATGAGCTAGAAGATACTTTCTGATAGAGTTCGGTGAAATCCTTTCAACCGTTTTATTACTCGATTCAGTTCCAATCATTTGACATATAGTCTTTTTAGAGACAGACTTAATGCTTCTCTTGATATCAAAATCATCTCCCGCGATGAATTCACAAATTTTTGTAATTATACATGGAAAAACTATATGCCTCGTTATTCCTGAGGAAGCAATAGAATCTGAGATTTTGATCACTTGACTGACAATGGTTCCACATATGTCAATTTGAGAATCTCCTTTTAACAGAAAATAAACAAATTCTGCAAAATCTTTGTCCCAAGCTGACTTATTTCTAGCTAAAGAAAGTTTACCGAATACCCTTAGATGGAAGGGTATATATTTTGTTGGTAATCTACCATTTTCCCACTCTGTCGATCTTCCATTGAGATGTGCTGAAATGGTATCATGCTCATTTTCATCTCCAGTAATCAAGTGACTACATTCCACATTGTACTTAATAGCATTAGAAATTGTCTTACGATCAACATAGTAGAGTCCTTGACCAACAAGAGTAACAAAGGTAAGATTTTTATGATCAACATTATGAATATTCGCATAAAAAACTCTTACCATACCAGGTGAATATTTTTCAAAATCAAAAAGTTTTCCCCAGTTCTGATCTTGAACAAAATTAACATAATCCTTATCTTGGACATCTGGATCGAATTTCTTTTCAGTGGTAAACTCCATTCCCTTGAGAGTTTCGTATTTCCTAAAACATGAGTTGTCAACAAAACGAGTGAATTCATGCTTGTCATCAATACTGTTAGGGAATCTGATCCTATCAATATCATCCCATCTGACCCGATCATCAGATGATGTCCCACTTGATTTCCTCTTCATCATACTTGCGAAAATATGATAAACCCTAGTTACGGTTTTGATCAGTCTTTCCCAATATGTTTGTAAAACATAGCAAGAGATTATCTTTTATAGGAAGAATAATTATCAAAATCCGGAAATAACTAGTTTTAGGAACATCTACCAAAATCGGAAACCAAGACTTGTGGGGAAACAATTCTGATTTTGTATCTAGGTCTTTCTTTTGGAAAATCGGTTTTTCATGGTCTGGATCTTTATTATAGATTGATTTTATTCTCCTGTCCAAAAATCTGTTTACTCTATTATTACCAAGATTTGATAATATCATTTGGAATCCACTCAAGAATTTTCTACTAGAGTATGCAGAGATACATCTGAACAGAATATGATATTTATTACAAATACCATTAGAATCATAAACCCCGTAATATTTCAAAAGATCACTTGTTTCATTAAAATAGTTGTGAGGTGTATGAAGCAATCCATTGTCAATAGAATTATTAACTGAAAACTTATTCCTTATACGTAGGTATGCACATACTCCGGTACGGCCCGGTTCTCTTATGGAACCGATCCCTGTACTTGGTGTTGACCGACACCTCATTTTGAGGACCGGTCCCTGTACTTGTACCTGGAGTATTACCGGTCCTCCGGTACCGGGTTTTTTACCTGAAAAATATTACAAAATATAATACAACATTTCCATAAGTTCAATGTTCAACAATCCAAAATAAGTTCAACATTTCCATAACTTCAAAACAACAATCCAAAATAAGTTCATAAGTTCAGTTTGCTAAAAAGTAAAAAACAACATTTCCACAACCATATAAGTTTGTCTACGACAAGTCGACAAGAAATGAAATGAGATCATTGCAAACAAAAATGGATGGCTGCACAGCCTGCACTTGCAAGTTGCAATCCTAGGCCACAAATCTGCACTTTCCCCTCCAATAAGGCCATTGATTGAATAACACAACCTCAACATGTGTGTATTACAAGTTTACAACCAGTTCAGAACAAATAGCAAGAAAATACATAAGAAGTTCATAACTACAGTTGAATTTGTGTAGATTGAATATTTTCAGTCCATTCATTTCCATACATTACATAGTAACAAGAGAATTTGATATAGAAATGAATCCAAATTATGTTTCAACAAGGACGGCAAGATAAAGAAAGTTACCAACCTTCCATTTCTTAGCAAGGAGCAAAGGAACAAACTTCAAGCTTTTAGGAGATTCTCAATTATGACTGCAACAGGCAAAAAAAAAATTTAACAAGAAGTAAGTACCAATACAAGAAAAGTAAGTAATATTAAAGAAAACAAAAAAGAAGAAAAACCTAAATAAGTACCTGCCGCATCTTCACCATCATCATCAGGTACATAATCACATAGAAGATCAAGAGCAATGGGCTTTTGTAAATATCTTTGTGTACAGAGCAATGCCTCAACTGTCGTTGTAGACATAGAAGCTCTCCATGGAGTAAGCACGCGCTTCCCAGTGCTAAAAGTTGATTCAGAGGCAACTGAAGACACATGCATGGCTAATATATCTCTTGCCATGTATGGCAATACCTTATACCTGTTTGCATTAGCCTGCCACCAAGCCAATATGTCAAAGTCATCATCTTGATCTACTTCACGCATTTTGCCATCCATCACATCTGTCAAGTACCTATCTAACTCCGTTGTTCTTGCTTCTTCAACACAACTTGGGTTGTCCCAATGCTGTCTCTTCCTTGATTGAATTCTAGATTTCAAGCCTTGAGACTGCATGCTAACCGAACTGGCAACTACCGGAGCAGCACTAGATGACCCTTCCTCATGAGTTGAATATACTGACCTATAATCATCAAAGAGTTCCTGAAATTCTAATTTCACCTTTCTCATGATTCTTTGAACCTCCCACGAATTGTTCTCAAACAAACAGTTAAGAGTAAATTCTAGCCCCTTTAGTTTCTCCCTTGGATCCAACAGTTGAGCAAAAAACATAACAGAATTCATTTTCTCATACACACCCCAATACTTATTGTACTTGGCAAACATAAGACGAGACATACGTGCAATAAATGGATCTGATGCTACATTTTCTCTAAATTCAATTAACTGTGCATGGATGAATACCAATTCCCATAAAAAAGAATGAGTAGTAACTTGTGTAGATGCAGAAAAATTCACAGTTGCATCGAAGAATACCTATAAACACTTCACAAGTCCTCTAGCATATTTCCAATCTTCTGCATAAGGAGCATGAGTTTTTACTTTCTTCTTCTTCTTCTTCTTGCCCGTTGTATCTACCTCTTCAACCTCTTCTTCCATATCCTCAACCTCTTCATCTTCTTCCATATCCTCAACCACTTCTTCCACCATATCATCACTAGATATAGCTTCCTCAATATCAGCATCACTTGGTAAAACAAATTCCTTGTTTTGTTCAAAAATAAACCTCTCTTGAAAGTCCTTATCAATCTGTGCTAACATTGCAAAAACTTTTTCATATCTCTGAGCAGCTTCTAACATCAAGTAAGTGCTATTCCATCATGTGTGTACATCTAAAGTCAGTGCTTTCTTGTAATCTACCTTTGCTAAGGAAGCACATTGTTTAAACTTTTCATACCTAGAAGGAGAACCAAGAACATATTTTACAACTGACCTTATCCTTTTAACTGATTCATTAAAGAGTCGTGCTGCATCTTTTATGACAAGAGCAAGAACATGGGATGAACACCTCACCTGATAAAAAATAATCAAGAAAAATTAGTCATAAGATGCCTGTGAGGTTGTGACAAATTCACACACAAATTCAGAACTATGTGTATAAAACAAAACCACACACAAATTTAGAATAATCAGAACTATGTCTAATTGTTTATAAGTAATACTAAGCATGGATTGATTGACAATGATAATATACCAATGCGAATAGTGTATATTGCCTGTGGGCATGTAATCATTGATCTTATATCACCAAAAGAACCAGTACATACTCAACAGTCAACACACATTACACTAAAGCAAGATCAAAAACAAATCATCTATGATTATTAATGAACATGTATTAATGATGTGAAATGAGAATCTTACATGTAAATATTTAGCTCTGATTGGTGATCATGTCCATCTAGTAACAACTTGCTTCAGATGATCTATAGCTACTGTGTTGGCGCTGACATTGTCTAGAGTGACACCAAATATATCTTTTAGACCCCAATCTTTCAAACAATCCACTAGCTTCTCACCAATTGCATTACCTGCGTGACTTTCAACTTGACAAAACATGAGTATTCTCTTCTGCAGTTTCCAGTTCTGATCAATGTAGTGAACGGTTACACAAATATAATTAAAATTATTTGGTGATGTCCATGTGTCAGTTGTCAAAGATACCCTCTGCTTAGACGTCAAGAAGTAAGTTTTTAGGTTATTCTTCTCTTCTACATACATCTTTAACATATCCCTATAAATTGTCATACGTCCTGGAACCTTGAACCTAGGTTGTGCCTCTTGCATCATTGCCACAAAGCCTGACCCTTCTACTTTTCTAAAAGGAATTTCATCCGTAATTATACACTCAACAATACGCCTTCTTAACCTATCATAACTGTAAGTATGAGCAATAAGTTTACCATCCTAACCTGGTTTTGGGGGTGGCATCAACAGAGATGGTTCTCCCTTTTCTTTCTTCCTGTTAGGATTCTGTAAACATATATTCAAATGCTTTCGTAATCCAGAAGTGCCATTATTGTCATTGTGAGCTTTGTATTTATGGTGGCAATGATGACATTCAGCCCACTCATCATCTATCCTAGTCATTTCCAACCAAACAGTTGATCTCACTTTGCCGTGCTTCTTTTTGCTATCACCAACTTCAACTGCTTCAGCTATACTTGTTGGAGTTGCAGTTTCAGATTCATTTGTGTGAGATGCATCTTGAGAGGATGATCCAACTTCTGTTTGTTGAGTTGTACTTGTAGTTGGAGTTGCATTTGTAGTTGGAGTTGCATTTGATATGATCATCTAACAAAAAAAATGATATGATAAGCAAAAATAATTTTACATAACAAGTAAGCATAATTCATATGGTTTCAAAGAGTTGAACTTAAAAATCATCTGAATATTATCAACATACAGACATACTGACATACAAACTCAATATTATCAACAAATCCAAGTTAGGAAATACCTCCAGTGAGACATACACATAGTGATACTGTCATACATACTCATACAAGAAAGATACAACTAATTGCAAAACCATTCATAGAATCACATTTATCACTTATCACACAGTAGTACAAAGTACAATCAATCTATGTATTCATTATAACATATTAACATGTATTGCTCAATCAATCTGAATTCTCAAACCCTAAATCGATCTCAAACTCTCAATCAATGTCAAACCCTAAATCATTCACATCAACAAGGTTAATCTCATAAGATAGATTGCTCAATCAGAAGAACAAGAATAAGTAAAGACTGTAAAGTACCTTGGAAACAAAAAGGTTTAGATTGAATCTGATAGATGAATAAGAAATTGGTATCCTTGGCAGTCACCCTTAACCTGCGTGAGTATAAACACTAGGGTTAGTTGATTAATCAAGCGATAGCTACTTAAAATCGTTTACAATTCCTAGGGTTTCCTTTTGTTGAAACAGAAAGGAAATCGAAAAGATTACCTGATTGATCGATAGCTACTAACTAGTAAGACTTGAATCACTTGATGATGATCGTGAATTGGTGATTTCCTGATTGATTAATGAGGGTAGCCGTAGTTACTCAGAGATGAAGAGGCTGCTCTTCATAGCTTCAGAGAGAAAAAAAAATGAAGAAGAAAGAAAACTGAGAGTGAGAGAGTTACTCAGAGTTAGCGATTAGTATTAGGGTTATCTATATTGGACGGATAGGATTAAAACTAGTTAGGATCTTAACGGCTGAAATTAAACGGTACATATGGGCCGATTCCTACCGGTACCGGTTCTCAACTTCCAGTACCGGTGTCTATACCGGCTAGACCGGTTCCGGTCCGGTACCGGTTCGGTATTCCCGGTTCCACTCCGGTCCAGGTCCTCCCAACCAGTCTTGTGCAGCCCTACTTATATGAATACACATTTTCCAAAATCGCATCCTAGATAGTGATACATTGACAGTTTTTGATCTGAAAATGTACATATATATACTTTGGTAGTTCATCCAAAATATACTCAAGATTCCAGATTTTTCAAGAACACAAAAGCAATGGTTCATATAGTAATGAAAATTTTTGAGAGGAATCTTATGCATTTTCAAGATACATCCTGTCTCATATAAAATTGTATCATTAGTAAAAAACACAATGATATACAACTCTATCGGATCCAAAGGATTATGTAAGTCACTTAAGACATACATAGACATAATTCCAATTCCTAGAACATTTAGGAATAAGAGTATTACATACTTCATTCGTGTCTTCCAACACGATCTTTTGAAGTAGTCAAATCCTGCCGTTACGTTAACTGAATTATACATAGATTCAATTCTTATAGGTTGGATCGCACCAAACACATATTGTTAGATATTTTCGTGTTTTCCTGCTCTGATACCAATTGAAAAGACGAGGGTACCAAAATATACCTCAATCTAAAACTTTTCCACCTATAAGTCCTTTCTCCGAAAGTGATTGTCTATAGACCGGGTCGAGACAATACTACTAATCGGTTCACACTTCGTGTGATCGTCTATGGATACGAGATCAAGACAATACGACAACAAGATAACTTGTGTGGTTGACTATGGATACAAGATCGAGACAATACAACAACGAAGTATGTTTACTTGATAATAGGTTCAGACTTAACCAAACACAATAGGATTGCTATCAAGTAAATAGGAATTAACATTTGTGTATTTTACTTCTAATTATAATAAAACAATTATAATTGCGGAAATAGAAAAGTAAAAGACACAACAAGATTTTTTTAACGAGGAAACTGTAAATGCAGAAAACCCCGGGACCTTGTCCAGAATTGAATACTCTCAGGATTAAGACTCTATACAAAATTAAGACCAACTTCGTATAGTTGATACCAAGCAAATAAACCTATAGTTCACCTAGTTCTGTATGTATCCATGCGCCTCCAACTTGCAATAAGTCACGCACTTGGAACAATTCTTTTGGTTCGTATTCCAAACAGTAAAGGAACAACAAATCTGTTAGGTAAAAACTCTTTTCAACCAAGTTATATGATTTCAACAAAAGGCTCTTCCGTTTATCCCAATAAACTCCTTTGTCGGGTCCTTAGATCTATCCAATAACAACTACCAAAGTAATTGTCCAGATTTTGCAATCAATACTTTTAATCACAAAGAATTATATTGATGCCGATTTACTCAACTAATCAATCCAATCTACCACAAGGATAAACCGATTATAGTTGGATCCTCTTTACTCGAAACAAGTATTGTGCACACCAAAGATTATGAACCCAAATCAGAAATCTTCTTCATCTTCAAATCTTCTTAGATCTTCAATAAACACCTGCACACAATCAACTTGAATCTCTTGTGATCAGTCACACACAGAACGAAGTATGTTAACAATGTATCATCACAAGACGTCTTTTTTTTTGTTAAGTCCAAGGTTTATTATAACAAAAAAACGTAATTACAAGAATTACAAGATGGGATGCTCAAGGCCTCCCCACCCCCATAAACCAAAGGGGCAGGAAAACTCTAAAAGCTCATAAAATAAGCTCATAAACACAAATAAAAAAATATAAAGTGAAAAACTAGGAACATTAAAATCGTTTGCGCCTTTTGTTTCCAACTCTAAAATTCCTCTTCTTGGAATGAAGACCAACAATTATTTGTGTCAAACTCCATAAGGATGCTTGTATTCATATTTATAAATATCATCATATTCATCCTCATCTGAAGCATAATTACCACCAGGAATAAGCTTAATAGGAAATTGAGCTTTTTTCTTAGGTGTCATTCTATCCATTATCTCCTTTTTCTCCTTGAAATAGTCTTGTCTAAAGGTTGGATTCCTAATAAAATTTTCACGCACTTCAACATTCTCAATGTTATTTGCCTCCTCTAATTCCTCCATAGATAAAATATTATTAATATCAAACCCGGTTGTTGTTTCCTTGTTATGATCATTGTCGCAACCTAGAGATTACTCATTGGCCTTATTGAACTCCAAGCTAGCATCAGATTGCAAAGACCGCAAGGCCAACAGTTTTGCAGCTTTCTTGGATACTTTTCTAGCTTGTTTCCTTTCTATAATATCTGCATCAACTTCACCCCGTTCTTTCGAACCCATACTACTGTCTGAGTCACTAGAATCATCTTGTTCCTCCTCCACCAAAACCTCACTAGAATCATTAGCAAGGCCTAACTCAGAAGCTAGAGCACCATACTTTTTATTCACCACTAACTCAGATTGAAAAAGTGCATCCACATAAGGAGTTTCAAAAGATTTAAATTTAAAAGGTGTACCCTTAGTAGGGGAGTTCTTACCTTTAACTGTTTTCCAATCTTCTTTAGATGACTCTTGTTTATAATTAGCCTCAGAATTAGTCACGGCTTGATTTTCAGCTTGCTTGGCATGCTTATTCTTATTCACGGACTCTGGCTTGGAATAAGTTTCCAAAACCGAGTTGGGTACAGACCCTGGCTTTGTATTCAAACCTGGAGAGATATTCAAGGCCTGAGTATGACAATTCACGGACACAATCTCAGAGTTTTTCTTGTACACGAACTGCTGCTGAGTTTCCCAAACCAAGTTTTTCTTGGATACGGACTCAGAGTTCTTATTGGGCACGGAAGTTTGCTTCTGCATAACCAAGCGAGATTCCACGTTAGTCCTTGACTGAGTTTTCTTGATAGTAATCTCCGAATTACTTTGCATACTATCTGACGGAACAGCTTCATGAACTACATGAACAGAATTTTTACGTGCTGCAATATCCTTTTTTGCTGCAATTGCATTTTTGCATCTTATTAGTTTGAGCTGAGCTTCACGATACTCAACAAAAGAGCTATTAATCTCATCCTCCAATTGTTTATCCTCAGCTAATTATTTCTCTTGATGTGAAGAAAATCCAACACCTTGATATCACAAGACGTCTTTAGATCTACAAATAGTCTAAAGATCCCCGTCGAAACTTCGATCTAGTTTGAGTGAATCTTATATCAGAAGAGAATATTCTCAAGCATAAACAAACTAGGTGCAATCAAAGTTCAACAACCGTTAGTCAATCAAATCAATCGAAAACTAATAATAAACCGCAATTATCTAGTTTCCCACCAACGGTACTAATAGAGATTCTCAATCCCAAAGAAGTCTTTAAACCGAGCGGCCGTAAGAGATATCGCCTAATTAGGTTACTTTCCTCTCCGAATAGGCGCCTCCACCAGTAACAACACAACTAGGTAGTTTTGCTGGCTCTGAGGATTAGTTTGCTCGAAATGCAAACTTTGATATTTATAGACCAAGGAAGTTTGGACACCAAGGAATTTCCAAAATCGAAAATAATCTCAAGATATGCAATATATTTCCATATTCGGTTTCCATAATTCCTGGAAATGCTTTGTCCAAATAATGACTGAAAATCTCCTAGAAAATCTCCAACTAGAAAATGCACATTAATAATTTTTATTTTCTATAGATATGCAAAACTACCAACCTTAATTAAAAGATTCTTAATTTATTTTCGATCCGGCATTCTCCTTTAGCTATTAAGGAATATCTTTGAACAATAAAAGATAAGCGTTACTGCACATGTTCAAAGTATGTCGACATCTTTACTTTGTAAGTCCTCTTTCATACTTACAATCTTGAAACCGAATTGTCGCACTTCCAAACAAGTTTAGAATTGTTTCATCCGACTTTCAAGAACTATGTGATTGATTATCCTATCAAATCACCAAACATGGGTTTCACGGTTCTATAAAAACAAGTTTCGGTTCTACCTCCATGTGGGTACTAGAATTAGTCACGCTAGTTACCGAAACTTGGTTGACTAGGTACTAGGATCGGTTCACACATATATATGGTATCTAACTTTTATTTGTTGCACATGTCCATAGGATCGGTTCCCAATATCTAAAAACGTGTTGCACATGTTCATATGATCGGTTCCCAATATCTAGAAACTTGCTGCACCTCTTACAAGGATCGATTCCCCTCTTGTGATCGGTTGCACCTCTTACTAGGATCGATTCCCCTTTGCCTAGAGTTGGTCATACAATTAACACTAAATCGATCATACCATCTTAGGCGATTACTTAAGATCGGTTTCATTAATAAAATCCATTCCAATACAAAAGTCAGGCCTGTGAATAGTTTTACCAAGAACATAAGCAAGTCATGAGCGGTTATACTAATCACATATATTGGTAGTTCAAAAGACATGCAATGAATAACAATTCCAATAAGCCTAGCGATTTCCCTTTCGATTCACAAACAAGTTTATGAATTTACTTCCTTTAAACGAATGTAAAACATTGTTTTCTAGGATGAAATCTTCACCTCATGCCCATACCTAATCACAATAGCATTCAAACGATTATGTCGATGTCTTATTACGAAGTTCAAAAGATAAGCGTTATACTTCGTATTGTATTCCTTAATACTACGTCTAACTAGAGTATAATCATTCATAGCTTCGCAGTTTTGTTTTCAATATGCACGACTTGAAAGATATGTTAGGGAATGAAACAGTTCAAGTCAAATATTACTAACCTCAAGTGGAAGGATGATGTCGTCGTTGTAGCTTCGTACTTCTTCACATTCTTCAAGTCTTCACGTAATACTTGTAATGTCTCATATCCTAACACTTTCAAGCTAACCTATACGAAGTTGACTCTAGTACATAATCAAGCGACTCTTTAAATGAGTTTTGGTTCACTAAAATATGACAACCAAACTTGACATACCAACGCTTGGTGGGTTCAACCGAGCTATGCTCTAACAGTGCTAAACTAATAATAGAAATTTTCTAAGAGATTACGAAAATATTGTTTGACATTAATTGGAAATAAGAAAACCGAAATTAGGTACTTTATTGCATATTTTGAGAATATTTTCGTTTTTGGAATTTCCTTGTTGTCCAAACAACCTTGGTCTATAAATACTTGAGTTGGATTTCGTGCAAACTATCTTAAGAGCCAGGAAAACTTCATTTGAATTATTTATGGTGGATCCGTCTATCCGGTGAGGAAAGTACCCTAATTAGGCGAAATCTCTTATGACCGCTCATCTAAAGACTTCTGTGGGATCAAGAAGCTCTACGAGTACCGTTAGTAGGAAACTATATAATTACTTTGTTATCGTAGTTTTCTATTATTGATTTAATTGAGTAACGGTTGTTGAAACTTCGATTACACCTAGTTTGATTATTCTTGGGAGCCTTCTCTTCTGACATAAGAGTCACTCAAACTAGATCAAAGTACGAAGGGATCTTTAGAACTGTTGTTAGATCTAAAGACATCTTTTGATAATTATTAACATACTATGTTTTGTGCGTCATTGATCACAAGAGGATTCAAGTTTTTGTGTGCAGGTACTTTAAAGATAATCGAATATTTGAATACAAAGAAGATTTATCTAATTAGTTTTCGTATATTGTGAATTTTTTACACACAGCTTGATCGGTTGAATCCAACTAGATCTTGTTTATCTTTGATAAACTTGTGATTATCTAGTTTATAAGATCGACATCACTTTATAGTTTCTCATTGAGTTTTATATTGTTAGATTTCAAATCCAAAAATTGATTATTTCGGTAATTAAGATTCAGATTGATTTAACCAGAAAAAGGAGTTTATTAGATTAAATATAAGAGCCTTTGTCAACGACTCGACATATCTTTTACCAAAGATTGAATAGAGTGGTTACGGAACATATTTATTCTTTTACTGCTTGGAATACGATCAAAAGGAGTAAAGCAACTTGAGATAGTTATTTTTGTCTTGAGATTGACGTGCATGACCAAAAGGTCAAAGACGCAGGGATACTGAGGAAACTAAGATAAAGTCTGATTGGTTGGGACACTAGTAGGCCCACCGGCGGTCAATGCGGTTATTACCTAGTTCTGCCAGGAGTGGTCTGGGTTTTTTTTTTGTAAGTCCAAATTGTATTAATAAATAACAATATGTACAAAGAGGTTACAAGAAAAAAAGGTCAAGAGACCCCAAAAAACTCATAATCTACTTGAATCTAAAATACGAAACATGAGGAAATTCAATAGAAGAAATAAAAACAGGTCTTCCCACATGATTCAGACCTTGACCATTTCTTAATAAACAACTTCTTTTTGCCATGATATCCGCTGCAAAATTAGCCTCTCTATAAGCATGCTCGAAAGAAATTGAGTCATAGAAACCTTGAATAATCTCCCAACGAAGCTTGATCATCCAAGGAACATTCGAATTAGAAAAATCAGTGAAGGCACTTATGGAATCAGATCGAACAATAATGCGTCTCATACCCCATTGTACAGCCCATTCAAGCCCCACAAGAATACCAAATAATTCAGCCATATAGTTATTTGCAACACCAAGGCCGATACTCATAGCACCAACCACATTGCAATCAGCATCCCTAGCAACCACACCTGCTCCCGCACGACCTGGGTTACCCTTAGCCGCACCATCGCAGCAGAGAAGTAAAACGTCTCTTGGTGGAGGACTCCAAAAACACTCCAAAGGATGGATATTCCTAACCCTCCTATGCTGCACTCTAAAGAAATTTATAATGCTCAAATTATACACAGAGTTATGCATGGAACTTTTTAAACGCACTGAATGTTCATTCACCAGGTGAAAAACACGCTTCTTGAAAAACTCCAGATTTGTTGTTTTCTTCTCATAAACAATTTTGTTGCGAGTAAGCCACAATTCAGCCCGTACAACCCGAATTGTTGTCAACCAAATATCTTTGATCATGCGACTCTTCCCCTTGGAAGCTTTGTAACACGTAATAAGATTTAAATGAGGAGTCAAGTTAAAAATAGAGGTGATCCAATCCCAAACCTAAGCAGCAAAATGACAATGCCACAAAAGATGTGCCAGCGTCTCCTCCTCTGCCTTACACAAGTAACATCTATTCACCAAATTAATTTTGAATCTACTTTGAACCTTGTCTAGCGTCGCACAAGCCCCCCTTTCAATCTTCCAGTTTTGTGCTGCCAGATTTGGATGCACAGTTTTACGCCATAAAACAGCATAAGTATCCTCCTGAATATACTTCTTGCGAATTATATCCTTAGGAGTGGTCTGGGTTTGCTAAAACATGCGGCCAAATTGTGTGGCCGTGATTTTTTCTGAGACTGATATTAACAGTCTACATTTTCCTTAAGGAATTCAAGCGTGATCGAGCCAACTTAAAAGTGCGCCGATACGAGATTCTCTTTGTCAGAGAGTGATGCAGATGTGTGGGTATTTTCATGCAGATCTCGATACTGGCACTTCGGGAGATTCATGCTACTCTGCTGAGAGTGAACACTTCATCGTCATGTCATGTCAATAACGAGAGTTCGGCTGAGAACATAGCACGGAAAATACTAGTCAAATCATGCATTAATTAATAATGATGGTATAGAATAGAAATCACAGAATGTTTGGGGTTGCACCATTCTGAGTGAATTTCATATACATTGAATTGCTCAATGAGCGAGGAGGTTTTTTTTTTTGCACTCGTCACTTTTCAAATGGATTTACCCCTTGCAGGGTGATAGCACATTAAATATTGGTTTTACAATTTTAGCCTTGAACTAAAAACCACCATCAACATTAAGTCCCCTGCTTAGCACGTAATAGTTACACTATTGCGGGGTAAGCACTAGATGGTGACAAATAAAGATAAAACTTATGAGACAAAGTTAGATGTTACCAGGAGAGATGAGTCGTCATGTCTTTGGAACATGTCACGTTCAAGAGCCGTCCAGGTGAGCGTTTCCCTAGCATGATGTCGGTTGGCCCCAGGTAGATTAGGCATATGGTTGGTTGGGATCTCAAACTATTCATGACGATGTCGTAATCCTCGACTCTGATATGGACGAGACCTATCATGAGGAATATCCTTAAAGGGATGTTGAATCAATTTCTGAAAAAGATGTTGAAGCATCTCCCAAAGAGAACGTTGATGCCGCTTCCGAGAAGGGCGTCGAAGCGGCTTCCGGAAGGGAGTCGAAGCGGCTTCCGGAGAGGATGTTAAAGCAGCTCCTGGGGAGGACTCTAGTGAAGGCACCATTAGCCCTGGCGTTGACGACACTTCTTTGATATTTAGTAGTCTTTGTTTCATGCGGCTGGAGCCAGGGCTTGATCGAATAATAACCCCTTATTCATGCTGCAACTTCCGTGTGTTGTGCTTCCGTGAACAGGAGATCCAGGAGTTGTATTTGTTAGGTGTGGAGGCTCTATCTCCAATAAATAGAGAGTGTGATGTGATTGGACACGTCTGAAGAAGTAATTGCAATCTGGGAGTACCGCGTGCACTAGTTCGCTGCTTCCTGATTTCGTGAAGGGATTTTCTAAAATATGAAAATTACAGATGGCGAAAATTCTTTCTGGGATCTAGGCACAATGAGATGGTGATTGAGAGGTTTTTTCATCATTGAAGCAGCTTCACTTCAGGGTACGAATGATGCTTTCCCTAAGAAGCATGTATTGGCTGCTTGATGATTTCTTTCAGTCATCTTGCTCTTTATGACTGCGATGATGATATGCTGGGGATGCTTATATGGGCACAATCCTCCGGAGCCGTTAAGTGAAGTAAACACGCCGAGAGGCGTTCCGTTGTCGACGCCCCTCTATCAAGTCTTCAAGGATTTCGTTTCAAGCAACATCCTTTGAACGTCTTCTGAATCTTGGATGGTTGTATGGAATGGGATGCGATGAGAAGTCCCAGTTACACTTCAGAATCGATGGCGTGGTTGGACACGTCAAAACATCTCTGATTTGTACTTTGGAGTCTTCGATACACACGTACGTCTTCATGTTGAGAATCTTCTGCGGCTCGTAAAGCTTCAACAGTGATGATTGCTGATATTAGAAATAAACCGATTGAGGGAGGCATCTTGTACTGGCAGTCCCCAGGTGTAATTATCCCGAGCTTATTTTCTCTTGGAAGACGTACTTCCATTGCATTTGCCGGTAAGGTGTTGAAGCGGCTTAGGCCTCTGAAGAAAGCGCTGAAGTGACTTCGGGAAATAGTGTTGATGCGGCTTCGAGAGAGAGAGCGTTCAAGCGGCTTCAGGAGAGAGCGTTCGTTGAAGCGGTTTCTGGAGTGTGCATTGAAGCGCGTTGAAGCAATGTCGAAGCAACTTCTTCTGGAGAGAGCGTTGAAGCGGCTTCTCCTTCAGTTTGATTTTCCCTTGCAAATTACATGCTTCTTGATTGACCGTCTTTTTTGTGTTAAAGAAGTCCTGACTGACGGTAGTGGTTGTTGCTATGGTGAAGCTCTGGCTTGTATCAATTAACGAGCAACAACGATTCTTGGCAACAACTGTGATCAGAAGAGACCGGCAGGGAGAGGCGCGGTGGCTACTTGCACGAACTTGGTAGTCTTCGCATAATGGTAGAGATCGTCTCGTTATTGGAGGGAGAAGCTGATGATGGAACCGATAGCTTCCTTGATGTTTCCTTATGGAATGGAGAAGTGGGATACAGTCCCCTGCTCACGGGTATCTACTAAGCTTTCATCTTGTCTTGATAGATGCTGTCCCGCTGGGTTTCTGAAGAAATAATTTGGATGAGAGTTGGAGTTGAACCCAATATTGAAGAGGATCGTACGATTTGTTGATCATGAGGCCGTCTTTCTGTCTGGTCTTGCGTCTCTCCAAATTCAGCATCTTTGAGATAGGTAGTGCTAAGAAGTCTCGAGCGACGCTCATTTGCCTTTATCATCTTTGGATCGTGTCTTTGAAGAGCAGGGAAGTTCCCTCATGCGAATGACTTAACTAACATGTTGTGCAAATATGATGAATCTATTGACATGGAGAGTTTGTATGTACCTCTTAAGTCTCAGGTGCGACCTCCTTTGGTAATGCAACTACTCCTTCTACGGGAGACGAAATTCTGAAAGCGTCTCTCACTGATGTTGTTGCCGACAAGCCAAATATTGTATGTCTTGGTCGTTGTTTTGTAATTGTGACAGTCGTTCATGTGGTACTGGAATTAGAGTGGGCGATTTTGGACGCGCAGGATGTTGTATCTCGGTGGTTTTTCTCTTGCTGCTTCAGTGAAACCTCTTACATAAGGTTGAAGGTTGTATTGCCTGTTGGTCCGACGTGTCGAAGAAGCTTTATCCTCTATTCATGTCATGAGCAGCGTGACTGGGTGCACTGAGGAGGTGGTTTCAAACTGAGAGTTCCACTGAGATGTGTTTATGAAGTTTGAATTCAATGTTTCTTGGTTCTATGAAGGGTTTTCTAAAATCCAGAAGCTGCAAGATGAGACAAATGAAGTTCCCTACGTTGACTTCATTGCTCGGCAAGAGGAGGATATCGATAGGCTATCCTTGGAATTGAACCTGAAGCAGGCTGTTCTCCGCAAAAATGAAAGGCGCTCTTTCCAAAAAGAATGAGTTGTTGCTGAAAGACTTCCCTTGAATACTTGCGCATTTTCTTTTATATTTCCCTTTTAGGTGTCTTCAGTGATGTAAGGAATTCCTTTCACAGTTTGATTTTCTGGTTTTTGAACTAGTAGGTGATTGAATTTTGAATTGGTTTAATTTTTAGATGATTTTATGAATGACTTTCTGAAAGGAATTATGTTTGAATCGGCTGAAAGCTGGCATTATGGTTTTGAATTCGATCATTCTAAGTATCTCGTAAAAATTGCAAATGTTGCATAAAAAGGGAAACAAGTAAAAGGAAGATAATGTGGTGTCTAAGAACAAGTGCATCATTTACTTCCTCCCTCGATGTGGGACGCATGCGTCAAGTCCCCAGCAGGCTTGTAAAATTGTTTAACGTTACTTACTTGTTCACAAGATCTCGGTTGAACGAGACTTGAATTCTCCAAGGGTGATCGATTCTGATCCAAGTTGTTATGGCGCGCCTCGAGAAACCCGTAGTTGGTTCGATCACTTCGATGAAACTGCGCGCGTTAATCTTCGGAGAAAGGGGGTAACTCTCCTGAGTTAATCTTCCTTTGGAGAATATGCTTCAGGCCGTTGCATTCACTGGTAAAGCGATGAATGAATCTGCGGCAGTGGCAGTACCTCGGGTCCGTCATCTCTTGATCATTTGTATGTTCGTTGTTTCGCTGAAACATTCTTTAGTGATCCGCCCAAACTGCGAATTCTTTCTCGACATGATGACGCGGGCATCGTTATCTTCTTGAGGCTGTTCTCTTGAGGTGTCGGCTCCAGTAGACCTGAAGATGTCCCGGGCTCGCTCCTATCCGGGTTGACATAATAGGCAAACCCTTTATGATGATTTGAAGATGTGTCAAGCCTCCTTTGTTATTGTAGATGTACGAATTCTCAGAATTACACCATATTCTGGATCTACATGTTTTGTTGATGAAGTGATAGCGGATACTCCTGATCTTAAATTGGTAGCAGTGGTGGAATAGAGATAGACCTTTTCTTTTGTGACCTCTGCAGGTACCTTCCGAGGACTCCATTGGTGTTGAATTTGTTGTCGACTATCTCCATACTGAAACAACGGCTACGCGAATCTTCACTTCGTCTTTCTGGGTGTGGACCCTTTGAGGCATTTCTGGCTTGCTCCATACAACACTTGTGGTGTTGCAGAAAAGGTGATTGCTCCATCCGGATCTCGAGAGAAGCCGTTGCGTTCTTCTAAGTAGTAGTCGCGTCTTGTGTCTCCACGCGGCTTTCTGGTCCTTTCATCTGGGAGATTTACTGGTGCTCAGCTATCCAAGGTATTTCCAGTAGCATTGCTTGAAAAAGCATTTTTTGTGAATCTTCTTAGTGAATGAAACACCGGAATTGAAATTGGTTGTTGAACCTAAATTGAATCTAATGATTGAATTGAATCTAAGATCTACACTTTTGAAATTGAAAAAACTGGAATGAATCTTGAGAAACTGATTTTGCAACCGAGCGATCAATCTCCCACTGTGGTCGGCAATTGTTTGAGGGTAAAAACTGGTTCTGCTGTTTTTGGTAAATTTGGGTGTGTTGATGAGGAACGAATTCAAACCCTAAACAATGCACTGCACGGGAGTACTTTTAGATTCGAGAGATAAATTTGTAAGACTCTGGCCTAAACCAAGAATTGGTCGTTCCAGATTCAATTTGGTCACAAAGTGAAGGAGAAGGGGTTGATCTTAGGGAGGGAAGCGAAGAAGGTGTTTGAGATCAAAATGTTGAATTATGAAGGTGTGGTTGTTTTATGACTTGTATCAGAATGTGGAACTGGCTTGCAGAATGTAATCTATCAGTTCTTGGTGTTTTCTGGATACTGTGTTAATAACACATGTGTTCTTGTTGTCGAAATAGGTTGAAAACCTATTTATACAACTCATTCGAGCGCACCCTTGATCTCGTAGGAAGTGGAGAAGGTTAAGTGATGGAGTAGTGGGTTTGTGTAGGAGATGGTGATCATCACGTGGTCACTCCTTCACCCACTTCTTTCATCGTGTTCAACCGTTCATCTTTTCCTGACACGTTCTTGTAATGAGCGCGTTGCACGCCACACGCTGTAAACCGCCAGAACAATACCCCAGTAAGTATCCCCAAGTTTGCGGCATGTGTGATGTCTCGAGTAAGTGGGCCAAGTCGTGTGACTTGCCGCTAAAATGAGCACATAGTGGATTGATAATTTAGGACATAGTGCTTCCGCTATGTGCACATAGTGGATTGAGAGTATGGTTCTTGGGTATCCAATCAGCACATAGTGCTTTTAGGTTAAAATGATAAGTTATCCGTGAAATCAATTGCTTATAATCGATGTGTATAAAGCATCGCTTTCGAATAAGCAGCTGAAATATTCGATGTGCTAGAAGCATCGCTGTTTTTGAGATCGATCTAAACAGTCACGGATTGAGCGTCTTAAAAGGAGCGTGACCTCTCTCTTTCAGGGAGTTGGTAGGAGCTACGCACGCATCCCAAGAAGTGGTCGGTCAGTCCCTATAGGAGAGTGGTGACTTGTGGCCATTCTAAAATCCTATCGGTCGATCCAGTCTAGATCTGGACCGCTTAAATTGGCTAGCCAAGTTGAGTGGCTGAGATGATTTGCGGCAGTTAATGACTTATGTTGAAGTAGCGCGAATGGCCACTTTTGGGTGATCGCTCGGACGTCACATGACCAAGCTGTGACTTGGACGATTGCTCCTCACGGAAGAAGGGTCGTCGGTGATCATAGCGTCACCCTATTGGCCATATGGAATCCAATCTGAGTCGTTCGACCAAGCTGGCAAAGATGGATGAACGCGATTGATTTGCAGCAGTTGCATAACACCATTTGTTCGATTTAGGGTTTACGCACGCCCCTACTTTGTCTGGTAGAATCCAAGCACTAGGTGCTAATTTGAACAGACCGATTGGACATGCATGGAGTCGAGCCGCCGGCGTGCATGCCTACAACTCTTGGTCCATCAAAATTGGATCTAGGCCACTCGATTCGGCCGACGAAGATAAGTGGCCACGATCAATTTGCGAGTGCCGCGAAGTGTAAATTAGGGTTTTGGTCGGCCGCGGATACTCTAGTTCGATCGAGAAATTAGATGCTTCATTGACCTCCCACAGGTAATTCGAACGAACATGGATGGATTTGGGTCGGGGTGAACTCGTGTGCACCTTCCTGATGGTCCAAAACGCGATCTAAGCCATCCAAATAGGCTGGCTAAGTTGGATGGTCGTGATCGATTTAAGACGCTAGTGTAATTTCGCGACCCAAAATTAGGGTTTAGAAGCATCACGTCTGCCATAGTTTGGGCATACGTTTTATTGCTCTATGGTCTTATCGTGGGCAAACCGATCGAGTGGGGGAAAAGTTGGGCTGCCGGTGGACACGCATGCGCTTCTTTGATCGCTCAAGATGTGATCTAAGTCGTCCAACTAGGCCGGCTAAGTTGGACGGACGTGATGCGTTTTGAGACCGTCTTTGCCGGTCTCAATTCGCTTGAGCTATTTTACGCAGCGTGAACGCCCATGTTTGGGTAAGCGATTGAGCACTCTATAGGTTTGCCGCATGCAAGTCGATCGACTAGGGCACTAGTGGGCCCGCCAATGATCATGTTAGCACTTCCTTAACCGTTCGTAGGAGGATCCAAGCCGTCCAACCAGGCTGGCAAAGTTGGACGTTCGTGATGCTTCTGAGACTGTTTTGGACAGTCTAGCTCGTTCGAGCTTCTTTTAACAGCGTGATCACCCTGTTTAGGGTTGGCGTTTGACAATGCTAGAAGGTGTTTAAATAAAGTTCGATTGGTTGGGACACTAGTAGGCCCACCTGCGGTCAATGCGGTGATTACCTAGTTCTGCCAGGAGTGGTCTGGGTTTGCTAAAACATGCGGCCAAATTGTGTGGCCGTGATTGTTTCTGAGACTGATATTAATAGTCTAGATTTTCCTGAAGGAATTCAAGTGTGATCGAGCCAACTTAAAAGTGCGCCGATACGAGATTCTCTTTGTCAGAGAGTGATGCAGATGTGTGGGTATTTTCGTGCATATCTAGATACTGGCACTTCGGGAGATTCATGCTACTCTGCTGAGAGTGAACACTTCATCGTCATGTCATGTCAATAACGAGAGTTCGGCTGATAACATAGCACGGAAAATACTAAGCAAATCATGTATTAATTAATAATGCTGGTATAAAATAGAAATCACAAAATATTTGGGGTTGCTACTACACGCACCATTCTGAGTGAATTTCATATACATTGAATTGCTTAATGAGCGAGGAGGTTTTTTTTGCACTCGTCACTTTTCAAATGGATTTACCCCTTGGAGGGTGACAACGCATTAAATACTGGTTTTATAAATTTAGCCTTGAACTAAAAACCACCATCAATAACTGTGTTGTTCCATAAGGTGTCTTATGTTGAGCACAATCGACTGAGTTATTCTTAGCTTAGTTGTTGCTCTGTGAGGTACTTTATGTCGAGCATGATCAATTAAATTAATCATCCTCGTTTGGTTATTTAGTTGTTGTTATTTTTTTTTGTTAAGTCCAAAGTTTATTGTAACAAAAAACGTAATTACAAGAATTACAAATTTGGAGCACAAAAATCCCTACCCCCATAACCAAAGGGGTCTAAATAACTTCAAAGACATAGCTAAAGTGATAACCTCAAACTAGAAAATTAAAGAAGATACCTATATCTGTAGCCAACCCCTTTCAATTTACTTATGCTACTACCAACTTTATACGATTTGCTCTTGGAAAAAATTTAATCCATAATATCCGTATCAAAATCATAATTATCTTCATCTTCATCCACATAAAACTCTCAATCTTCATCCTCATTGGCAAAGTTACCAGGAACAAGCTTAATGGGAGAAAACTTACTAGGGGAATTCTTCTTTGGATTCTCTTTCCATTTGCTCCTTCTTTTCTTTGAAATAATCTTGTTTAAAAGCTGGACTTCTAATGAACTTAGCACGCACATCTTCAATCTGAATATTGCTTGCCACTTCTAATTCTTCCTTAGACAAAATATTATTCATATCAAAAACAGTATCAACCAACCCGGCTTGAATTTCCATGTTAGTGTCACGGCTTGGAGATTCCTCATTAGACTTGCTGGGAGAAGATTCCAAACTTGAATCAGATTGCAAAGAACGCTTTTCTATGATTTTAGCAGCCTGTTTGGCAACTTTCCTAGCTTTTTTCCTTGCTAAAATGTCAGCATCAACTTCGCCCCATTCTTTGGATCCCATACTAACATCTGAGTCACTAGAATCCAATACTTGTTCCTCCTCCTCCTCCTCAATATTAACATTATCAAGGCCTAACTCAGATGAAAGGACATCATATTTGTTTTTAACCACAACTTCAGTTTGCAATAACGCATCCACATAATGAGTAAAATCATTCTCAAAAGGAATAAAAAAAAGGAGTACCTTTACTAGGGGAGTTCTTACCCTTCACCGGAATCCAATCCTCTTTAGAAGCAACAACTATTTCTGGATTGTTATTCACATGAGAACTACTTGGCTTAGATACGGCCTGATTATTAACTTGCTTGGATACGGACACAGCTTCCAAATTTTTCTTCTCAGAACTTTGTTTGTTCACGGACTTTGTCTGAGTTTTATTCTGGATTGTTATTTAGTTGTTGCTCCGTAAGTTTTCTTATGTCGAGCATGACCAATTAAATTGATTTCTTTTTGTGATTAATTTGGTTGTGTATTCCGATTAGATTAATTATCGGTTCTCTTGTGATTAATCTAATTGAGTATTTTTAAGTCTCCTTAACTTCACTTATGTTGAGCATTTCTGATTAAATTAATCGTTGGTTTTCTTATGATTAATTAATTGAGTATTATGGATTCAAATTCATACTTGTATGTGATTTGTTATGTCCAAAGAAATCCTTCTTTTCTTTTGAAATTAAGGTCGCTCTTGTTGTTCTTTGGGAATGACATATTATGGGAGAGAGTTCTTAATTGAACTTGTGCTTAATTTCCAAATCTTTGTGGGGAGTGCGGCTGTGGAATATTATAGGGGTTTTCTTGTATCTTTATAAACTCTTTGATGAATGCGTTTAACTTCGGCTTTATGATTGCATCTAAACAAGTTGATATATGCTTTCTTTTGGTCATGAAATGTCTCTTTTGGAAATTTCATTAGGATCTCGTTTTCGTACCTTTGCCAATTTTATTGACAAAAGGGGGGAGAATTAATATGTAGTTCACACTACAAATACATATGGTTTTCGGATCATTATGTAAGGGGGAGTGGTTTCCATGTGAGATGGAGTATTGACTAAGGGGGAGTGATACATATCACCATAGTATTGTTGTCGAAGTTGTGATGCAATTGAACTTCGATACTATATAATGATACTACGACACTGTATAACAATGATTGAGAACTCTTGTTTTCTCGTTGTTATTGCTACAGATTTTCAACAACGATGATGCTGAACTTACAACCTTTGGGATCATTGGAGTACCTGGAAGTGACGAAGATTTCGAGTAATGTTGAAGATTAGGCATGTGGAATAGGAGGTACAAAAGTTATTTCATTTATTTTTTTTATTCCATATGTATTGATAGTTTTGTCATTAAAATTGACAAAGGGGGAGATTGTTAGAGCATTGCTCGGTCGAACTCGCATACGTTGCTATCTCAAGCATGTTTGTCAATTTTAGTGATCAAAACTATAAGTCTTGATTTCTAGTATACTATAGCTGAGTCTCGGATTAGGATAGAAAGTGTAGTTGATCTCAAGAACTCCATGGCAATCATCATACAAGACGAAGGACTACTCAAGGAACTGGTGGATCTTCATCGTCTAAAAGGTATGTGGAGACTTGAACTCATCTATCACTCAAAATTCTATCTACTTTATCTCCTATTTTGAGACAAAAGTCGTTTTGCTATATAGAATTTGATTATACACATTTGCTATTTCGAGTCGAGTTTATGTCGCCTATCTATTTCTCGAAATATGTGTTGGTAAGATTTTTCTTTGGCCAAGTTCATCTTTACCTAGTGACGAAAGTCATGTTATGTTTTAATCACTTTGAAAATTTCTCTGATGAAAAATGGTTTGTGAATAACAACTATATAACGTCCTCTGAAAATGTTTCAATGATTGAAATGAAAGTTTAGATTATATAACCAATGATGGATATAAGCATTCTGTGGTAACACATATATGTATAAGTCCTTTTTCCTTGAACCGAAGTTTGCAAACTTTGTTGATCAAGAGAACCGGAATAGTGGCGTGAGCTAAGTCCGTGAACTCAGTCTACGAACCCAGTCCGCGAACTGGCGGAAGTTCTCGACCCGAGAATATCTGCTGGAGTTTGTGAACTCCTTCCGGGAACTTAAGTCCGCGAACTAAGTTTGCGAACTTGAGTTGTTTATATCTAAAAATGATTGTTTGTGAACTTATTCATATTAACAAAGGAATGTTAAATGCAAACCGTGGCTATGTAGTTCATGAACCAATTCGAGTGAATCAAATCGTTTTTGCTTTGATTGTGTCTTGTGTAATTACATAAGATTTCCTTGTAATTGAACAACTCTCTAACTAGTTCATTTGAGTCATTTGAACTAGTTATGGTGAAGAAGAACATGGTTGATATGAAAGTGCTCATATGGATAACCATTTGGTTAACTATTGTTGAACCAACAAATGTTCATGTTTGGGTAGGGTTACACAAACCCAAAATAGCACATTTCATTTGTGTGTAACAAGCTAAGTTTTCGATCTAACGGTTGAAAGATATTAGCTTGAATCTAATCAAGTTTTCATCTAACGGTGAATATTGAATGCTTTGTTACCAAGGTAACATTGATTGCAAACCCTGATTTGAAAGACTATACAAGGGAGAACTCTAGCAACTGGGAAACCTAATCCCCACACCTCCTGTATGATACTAGTTGTATTATCTAGAGTCGATTCTCTTTTAACCTTAGGTTTTCTTCTTAAACTAGGTTAACGACTTAAAGACTTCATTGGGATTGTGAAGCCAGACCGATATTACTTTCTCGTAGTTGTGTGATTTGATCCTGCTGATTCTATCGTGTTGAGTACAATCTTAACAATTTTCTTGAGATCTTTATCTCCGATAGGCAAGATAGAAAAGTAGTCACAAACATCTTCGTCTCATCGTTTGTGATTCCACAATATCTTCTTTCGCCGCGTCGATTAAGATTATTGTTAAGTGATTGATAATACTAGGTTGTTCTTCGGGAATATAAGTCCGGGTTATGAATTAGTTCTTGTTCACCTTGATTTATCAACAGACGGAACAAAAACTTGTAGGTTTATCTGTGGGAGACAGATTCATCTATTCTGTAGACTTTTCTGTGTGATACAAATTTTTTTATTAAAGTCTTCGACTTTGGGTCGTAGCGACTCTTAGTTGTGAGTGAGATCAGTTAAGGGAATCAAGTGCGTAGTATCCTGCTGGGATCAGAGACGTAAGGAGCGCAACTGTACCTTGAATCAGTGTGAGATTGATTTGGGTCAATTACAGTCCAGACCGAAGTTAGTTTGTAGTAAGCTAGTGTCTGTAGCGGCTTAATACAGTGTGGTGTTCAATCTGAACTAGGTACCGGGGTTTTTCCGCATTTGCGGTTTCCTCGTTAACAAAATTCTATTTTCTGTGTTATTTCTATTCCGCATTATATTTTTTTATATAATTGAAATATCACAGGTTGTGCGGTTGAATCAATCAATTGGAAATCCGAACTTTGGTTGTTGATTGAAATTGATTGATCCTTGAACATTAGTCTTTGGTACCGTTCAAGTAATTTCTCTTGTATTCAATTAGACTCGCAGATTTCTATTTGCTTGAGTAAGAATTGAATCTATAAACAGAGATATAACTCTTTGATATACTTTATTAAGATTGAGTCTTATTGATTCTCTTGAAAGTATATTGGAGTTTGTCCATACAGATTGCTAAGCGAAATATTGGGTGTGGTTGTTGTACCCCCGCTTTTTCAAAATGATATATCACAATTTATCAACACTCAACGTCTTTCCATTATTGTGTTCCAGCAGACATCTTATGCTCAGAGCATACCACATTCGTTCATTATGCTCGACTCAATAAAGGCTAAGACTCATCGTCTAGTCAAGTCAACAACTGACTAATTAACTAAACGTCTTCCTTGCAGACTCCACATTCGTGAGACATCAATCACGTCACATGGGGGATAATCACTAGGGTTTTGGTATGGCGGCTTAATGTGAGTAAGTCGTGCAAGAAGTTGAAGGAGTTAGCAAAGTAGTGGGTGGACAATCAACCAAGTCTCCGCCAACCTGGAACTAGTTTTACCACGACTTCCCACTTTCCCACTCTTTCACTCGAGCAACCGTCACACTTACTGGAGATCAGTGTGCCTACATTCTGGCAATATAAATAAGTCTCTGAACTCATGATTGAAGAGAAAATAGACAACGTTCGTCTAAACCCAGAATTCTCAGTAACTCTTAACAGAGCAGAATTCACTCAATCACTTAGAACTTATCTTTCATCTGAACACAGAAATTCATGACACTTGCAAAAACTTACAACACATACACAATCCTTGATCACCATTGATCTCACACACTTCTTAGCTTCCCTCTTACAGATCGACCCTCTTCCCTCTTTGTGACCGAATTGACTCTGGAACGACCATTGTCTTGGTTTAGGCAGGAGTCCTACAAATTGATCTCTCGAAATCAAAGCACTCCCGTGTAGTGCATCTATTTGAGGTTAAGCAGTTTGCTCGGTCGAGGAGTCTCGTCCGCACGGTCGTCTCTCCATTTTCCTAAAAAACTAGCAAATCATTTTGCCTCGTCAACAGAATGGCGACCACAGTGGAAGATAAGTCTGTCAGTTGCAATCTCACTTCGTCAAAATGGTTGATCTTAGGTCAAGTTCGATTACAAATCCTAAGCAACAACAATGGTGGTACTCAATAAAACTTCTATGACTTCCAACAATGGCGTTACTGGTACTCCCCCTCCTCAAACCAACATCAGAATTAATCCCCTCTTTGGCCGATCTCCTGAAGAAATCAGATAAAATCCACCTACCATAGCGCATCTCATGAAGGTTCAGGAAGTTCTCTCCAAGAATCAAACAGATATGGCTGCAATACAGAAAGAGTTGTGCGCTTATCTCAAGACTCTCACGGATAGACTGCCGTCCGAACAAGCTCAGCCCCAACGTGAAAAAGGAAAATCCAAGGAAGTATCCTCGACCGCTGATCCTAACACCTCCCCAATCCAGATTCCAGAAAATGATAAAGTTGCTGCTAACAACCCGCCAGCGAAGGAACCATCAAATTTCATCACTCGTGAAGATTTTGAGCGTCTCTTGGAGAATCGTGGAAAAGATAAAACGTCCTCTATCCATCGTCATCAACCTCCATACCCTGCTACTACACAGAGAAAATTCCTCTTCCGAAGGGTTACACTTCTCCAACGTTCACATTCTATGATGAAACGGGCAATTCTCGAGAAAATCTTTCTCGATTCCTATAATCATTGGGTGAACATGAACGCAATCATGTTGTTCGTCTGAAAGAATTTTCAAAATCTCTGACCGGACGAGCATATACCTGGTACAATAACATCGTGCCATGTCACCAATTGGGGAGAAATGATTAATGCTTTCTACCGGAAATACTTCTTCGTCTCGGTACAAGTTACTCTCTCTGATCTGGGAAGGATATTTCAGAAGAATACTAAGCATCCGAATGACTACGTGAAAAGATTTAGAGTCCAAGATTTGGATTGTCACGATCCAAATGTCATTGAACAACAACTTGTAGACTTGTGCATTAACGGAATGATCCCGGTCCACAAAGCTCTATTGGAGAACCTTCGATTCCAGACTTTCTCAGAGCTTCATAAAGAATCCAAAAGGTCAGCAACTACTTCTCCGACCTTACTGGAAAGAGCAAAGGCTACAAAAGTCGAGGAACCGCGAGAAACTCGAGGCAGTGTCAGGCGCCTGATCAATAAACATTATAATATCCAACCTTCCATGAATGTTGCTCAAGGAAGTAAAAGGAAAGCCACCTCTCAAGCGGCGTAATAGCTCAAACATGCGACATCTAAGGCTCATTCGAAGGTGCAAAGAAAGGATAACCACTCCTGAAATGCACAAACCTCGACCCGGCATCAACATACGGGGAAATAATCATAAAGACTCAAACTTACCTCTTCTCATTGAAGAAGTGATCAAGTTACTAGAAACCTGGGTTCAAGATGGTGCAATCAAATTTTCGCTCATCAGGAGAGAGCCAAATGAAGAAGAAATGGAGAATCCCAGGTATTGTCGCCTTCATAGGTTCATCAATCATCCAACATGTGACTGAAATATTTTGAAGCACATCTTCAAAGAGAAGGTTGAGCCACAATAGCTTCAACTCGGACGGGCGTGCATCCATGCGGAAAAGATGACTACTGATGAAACTCCTTTAACTGCATATTTCTCTGGTGTGGAAAACTCTGGTTCAGAAGAAATGAAAGACACTCCATCATCATAACACCTGGAGGAAATTAAAACTCTGATGGAATTAAAGAAAAATCCCGAAGAAGATGCGCTTAAATTCCTCAAGAGGTTCTGCACTCAGGCAAGTCTTATTCCTCCTCATGCGTCTGTATTATCTACTTTCAAGCATGCTCTCCTGGTCTCGGCACTCAGTTTCGTTAATAACTTAGCTATCGCAAAACGTTATGAGTGGATAGTCTCACCTCAACAATGTTTTACTAAGTGGTTGAATGTGGAACCTTTCCGAATCGATCATCTCACTGAGACATTCATTACAGAGATACTGTCCAAGCATGGCAAAGAACATTTTGGGCGTTTCTCCAAACTTAGAAAACTCTGATGTCTACACAAGTGTTGAATCCAATTACCGCAACGATAGGAATGCTGAATCAACTGAAGATACTCGGGGCCGAGACGATCAAGCATAAGACATTCGATGCTTAAGGGGTGTGAGGCTTCAATGCTCAAGCATCTAAGAAGTAAATCCCTACAACTGTCAATCACTTACTTCTCCAAGGCCAACTGAAAGTCAAAACCCTCTCATCTTTGAGTGTTACATTATTCAAAATCAATTCAAAATGTACTCCCAATCAAAGAGTACACCTTCGATAACGGCGTCTATGGCTTTAGCACAAATATCTCGATGATTCAACACCAACACGATCAAAGTGTAACTGAACTACAATCGATAAATCTTCACTATCCCATGATAAGACTTCTGAAGCATATGCAACATCATTCATCAATGGATGGCATAAACTCCTTCAACATACACTGGGGACTTGATATTATTGTAAAGATCAATTCAATATATTTCAATAAATGTTATCCACATAACAAGTTATTGCAACCTGATGTGGTTTCATGAAACGTCATCAACGGAACCTCCTCACCGATCACATCCAGAATGGAGATTGTCGCTGCTATCTGCCACAACAACATTGACTCCCTAACAAAGCCACTTCACAGTAAAGTCATATTTAGGAGAATTTGGTTTGAACTCCTAGTACACCTTCATATTAGGAATGCTCAACTCACCAACTAGTTCGTCCATGTAGAGGCTCACTGGATGGAGGAGCAAAGACTATGTCGATAATCATGGTTCTAGCTGTTTCGGTCTTTGGAGCAATTCTGACCATAGTATCGTCATCAACAAGGATCTCTAGAGCAACTCCATCCACAATCTCAAGACCAACAAGGATCCCTAGAGAAAATCCAATAGTGATCTCAGCATCAACAACGGTCTCAGCAGCAACATCCTCATGACCGGATTCATCAACTATCCGTTCTCTAAAGTTTTACTTGATGGATCGGACTTCTTCAAGCACTAATGATTCCTATCAAGATGTGCAGACATGAAAACATGTTAACATGAGCGTCTTCCCACAGCTTGCACGACAGACGGGCACAAACCAAAGTCTTATACAAGATGTTCTCATCACCTCTACAAATGAGATACAACACACTTCAGGACATGGATTTACAAAAACGTACCAATGGGTGAGGAATTCAACAACGCATCCTTGACAAAACATGTTCTTCTATGTATCTACTACAACATACCAAAATGGCGCATCAATCGGATATACGATCAGAAAGATATGGCTTCCACACTCAGGTTTATGAAATCTGAAAATTTGCATGGGATTTCAAGTTATGAATGTGCATGCGTCATTGACTTCCCTATACATCTCCAAACTGAAGGATTCTCTTTGCATATGATTCCTCAGTCTCTTAGCTTTGAAAGTTGGGGTCAAGCATCGAATTCCGATATCTTATAAAGTTTCAACAACTTCCAGAACGGATGACGTACAAGCAGAAATTTCTAGACGGGATTCATAACACTTATAGTCAAGCGACATCCCCCTAGATCCTTACCAATACTGTGGACTGACAGTCTTCCACCGTGATAATGCACGTCTCTCCATGACGGCTCCATAATTTACGAAGACGTAAACAGATGTGTGACTACTCGTTTTCCCGTAGTCTACGTAATGTATACAGCTCTGAGGATCTGATACTAAGTAGTATTGATACCTCCGTTGAACCGATATTGCCAAGTAATAAATGATATCTAATATCACAATAACAATGAAGAACACAAGTATAATGTAAAAGCTTCTAAATTATCATGAGGCACAAGAGAATTACGTGGTTCGACATTTGTCTACATCCACGGGGTAATGAGTGCTTGTTTTTGTATTAAGTTGTGGTGGTTACAAAGATCTTAAATGCTTCCCAAGGTAATAGAGAGAACTCAAGTGGAAGTAAATACTTAAGTACTTTCTCTTCTTTTCCGGTTTCTAAATCTCGGTCAAAGCCAGAAGCCCGGAACTACCCGCCTATACATCCCACAAAATGCTGAGCCCAGTTAATATTTGGCTTGTCAGTTCCAGAAAACTGACAGCCTATTCTGTTGCTCAATTATTGCCTGCAACTGCCGGCCATCTCCCTGACGCTAAGTCACTCATCTGTAGCTTCACATCTGCCTCACAGCATCACCAAATCCACCAGAGCCATATCCTGCAAACTTGAACTCAAGAAGCAATAGCATTTCACCATCTTTCTTTCCCTGCCAGTAACCCTTATTTCATATGAGCTCTTTACATTTCTTGACATGCTCCTCTGTTTGTCATTGAACTCTGCCATCTGCATTGCAGCATCATCACTCTCTTGATTTCTTCATTTCAAGCACAATTCATCACCATTCTTACTGGCGCAACACATAACTTGAACCTTCTCCTTGCACAGCTACAAAACCACCTGCACTTCAACAGCTCAAACTCGCAACCTCATCATCATCTCAACATCAATTTACTTTCAATTCCAAACTCATTGCATTTATCTCTTACAACATCAGAACTTCTGCAGCTGCAACTCCTCCACTAGTTTGCATCTCCATTTAACAGCATTACCAGTCTCAGGTTGCAGCTGCAACATCAGCACATTATGAACATCCGTATCATTTCTCGCTCCCTGCGATTCAGCTACCCATAGCTCAGCCATCCACTTTCTATACATGCGGCACAACCCAGTCCTGCAGCTTCAAACACACAACACAACTTAACTCAACACCATCCTTGGACCTGCAACACCCATTTCGGTTTATTCGTTCAGCACTTACTCAAAACCAAACAAACAAACTCATTTCAGATCCTCCTCAGCATTGCATATCTTCAGCTTACCAACTAACCCATTTAAGTTCTTATCTCCAAGTAACAGCACCAGATATCATCACTAGTACCTGCAACAACATGAACTGCAGCTCAATCTCATACAGCTCCATCTAAACTTCCCAGCATCTTCTTATCCTTCTTCCTGAAATCCATGGCAACACAGATTCGATCCACAACTAATCATTGGAGCATCCCAGCACATACACAGTCCATGATATTGCATCACCACTACTGTCAAATTGCAACTACTCTTTCTTCATTACAGCTCAAGCCTTCTTAACAGTACTACCAGAACCGTACCTTCCATTACCATGAACTGATGGCAGCAACATCATCTCTGAGGCCTCCTTATCCTCCAACACAGCATCAGCTCCTTCTCTGGTTCTTGCAAACTTCATTGCATTGCCTTCTAAGAACAACAACAACAACTTCCTCCATTTCTCTTTCTTTGTGTTGAATTACACAGTTTCTTCAAACCAATTTCAGCAGAACCTGAAAATCACTCCAAACTCGAATCCGAGTTAAACCCATCTACTATTGAATCAATCCGAACTTCCATCTTCAAATTAACAGCAAATATCATCTCCTAACACAATCATCAAACCCATCTCCCTGAACAAAATCGAAATCCAAATTCTTCTCTTCCTGGTTTTGAATCTGTCTTCTTTATACAACTCGAACCTTAAAGCTTCATTGTAATCTTCTCTGTTTAAGAAATCCATTAACAGACAATCGACTGCCCATGTGTTCATTGATTTCAAACAGCCGCCTCCGTTTCTTCACTTGTCTGAATTCTAGATGGCAAGATGAATATAAATGATAAGAGAAAACAATAGATAAATATTAAGGTGTTTACAACACCTATCAAATTCCCCCACACTTAGACTTTGCTAGTCCTCGAGCAAATCAGATAAAATAAATTCTAAAATATACATACAACTCCGTGTCGTTGAGGCTACGGTCACACTTAGCATGTATAACAAGCCTTTGAACCCCTAGGTGTCCCTAGTGGACGAGTTATAGTCTCGTGAAGGTTTACTAGAGATATACCTACAAAACCTACTTTTCCAACTTACAAGTTCTCCGAAATGATAGCATCCAACGCGCTAAGAAGACATAGAGATTCTGCACACTAGTAATAAGAAGTTAGACACATAAATGAACACAATCTCATCCTTAAAAGTTGAGAAAGAAATAACCATCCCTTATAGAAAGAAATTCGGGTTCGGAGTGATCAAAAGTCTCGACTCTGCCTCACAAGAAAGGGTTTTATGAAGTTGCTCTCAATAATAAATAGCTTTTTATGGATCACACATGTGTCCAGGTAGGAATGAAGAGAGAATCCTGCGACACGTTGAATGGTAGAAGGAAAAACCCTCCGAATTGTTTTGAAAACCCACATCTTTTATCATTTTGAAAACCCTTTTTTCTTACGATCTCTAAGAAAGGAAATCAACCACTTAAAGAAGGTGGGAATATGCTTACTTACCTCGTTATCCGTTCGACGTGCAGTTAGCACCACTCTCACAGCATCCATAGAAATGTCTTTGGTCTTTAATCCTTGTCTTCATCTTTGTCTTCGATCTTCAACTCTTGATGATAACTCTTGAACTTCGTAGAATCTTGGCAATGTGATTCTTTCCTCTAATTCCTTGTTGCTTGAAACTTCACTATGGGTGTTCCTTCTTTCCATTGGCTTTATTGAAAGAACAAAACTAACAAAAACCAAAATGATACAAACCCAAAATATGATACAAAAGATTTTTCTTGTCTTGTCTTGTCTTTTTTTTTCTTTTTCTTTTTTTTCTTTTCTTTTGCTTTTTTTTTTATTGAGACAAGAAAAATAAAACAAATACAAAATGAAAACAAAACAAGATAAAATAATAGAACTCATAATGAACCTAAAGAAATTTCTCTTGTCTTTTTTTTTTCCAATTTTTTTTTCTTTTTCATTTTTCTTTTCATTTTTTTTAACAAGGGACCTAGCATAATAATGACCATGTCCCAAGCTTTT
>NC_039364.1:180593294-180593550 GCF_003573695.1 Papaver somniferum | reverse complement strand
CCACAACTAATCATTGGAGCATCCCAGCACATACACAGTCCATGATATTGCATCACCACTACTGTCAAATTGCAACTACTCTTTCTTCATTACAGCTCAAGCCTTCTTAACAGTACTACCAGAACCGTACCTTCCATTACCATGAACTGATGGCAGCAACATCATCTCTGAGGCCTCCTTATCCTCCAACACAGCATCAGCTCCTTCTCTGGTTCTTGCAAACTTCATTGCATTGCCTTCTAAGAACAACAACAAC